>NC_069500.1:469465390-469550390 GCF_027579735.1 Bombina bombina | reverse complement strand
TAAAATTATCTACTGCCAGCCAATGCTAACTTCGCATGAGAAATTTGATCAATCTCAATTTAACTAAGTTATACATATACCTCAATAACTATATGAATAAACAAATTACACATCAATCCTATATTATAAAAGACAAGAGTTTGTCTGAAGCCGTCATGCGCAGTTCAGACAAACTCTTGCAGCTGATCGCACGCGCAGGGGGTGAAACAACGCAGCGCGAGGACCCGGCAGCAGAGATGATCGCACGCGCAGGGGGTGAAACAACGCAGCGCGAGGACCCGGCAGCAGAGATGATCGCACGCAGAGAGAGAGAGAGAGAGAGAGAAAAAAAATAAATATCACACAACACGGCCCGTGTCAACGGGCTTTAGGACTAGTACATCAATAAATGAGTAGTATAGCGGGACTTTGAATAAACAACATACAGAATGTATATTGTATTATTTAGGTGCTGACGACATGTAACTTCCTCCATGGAGCAAAAGCTTCAGAGGACAGTAGGATCTCCTGTATAAAAAGATTCAAACAATTAGATTATTGATAGCAAGTTGTCATTTCTTAGTACAATGTGAGCTATATGTTAAATACGCCTATAAATTAGATACGCCTATAAAGCCCTAGGACCCTATTCTGGGGGTGGTCGGAAATTACAAATGTGTTAGCTACCCACAGACCATCATTATTTTTATATATAAGTGTACATGAATGTATATATACGTACAATTCCCCCCTGGGCAAAAGTTGCCCAGTTATGGGTTGCCCAGGGTGGGGGACTATTTGGAGAGAGTGGCAGTTAATTAGTTTAATTTAAATTTAAAGGAGGGTGCAGAGAAAGATAAGTCAGTGAAGTATGGGAGGAGGACAGACTTAATGACGCTGAAATGTCACCAAAAGTTGATGAGGTCATACTCAGAATTTAGGCCTCCTGGAACTCTAGTTTTAAGCTTAAAGATCCAGAAGACCTCCCTCTCCCCCAACTTCCGATTTCTGTCCTGTCCCCCCTACATACACACACACACACGTGTGTGCTTGTAATTTTAAACGCAATCTGTTACTTTTTACTTTGATTTAACTTTTTTTGTTACTAAAGGAGCACTTTTCATATGACTTAAAGTTGAGTACTACAGATGCTTCTAATTAAAGTGGTAATTTAATACTATGTTCATTTCTATTCCTTTTTAGATTATGTCAGGAAGCAATTCAAATGGAAGCATTTCTTCTCACCAAGTGTTTGACTGTCAGTATGAAAGGTATATATTTTTTAATATTTATTTGTTAAAGATGCATAATATATGGATTTCATTTTCCTCTAGTTTTTTGGCACTGAGCAAGTCAAAATGAATCTTTCTTGATTCAGATAAAGTATGTTATTTTAAGCAACTTTTCAAATTTATTTCTAGTCTCTACTTTGCTTTTTTCTCTTAGTATCCTTTTGTTGAAGATCATACCTCAGGCTCAGGAGCAGCAATGCACTACTGGGAGTTTGCTGACGATTGGTGGCTGCACATATTTATCTCTTGTCGTTGGCTCACCTGTGATCGGCTAGCTCCCAGTAGTGCATTGCTGCTCCTTCAACAAATTATACCAAGAAAATTAAGGAAAGTTGATAATAGAAGTAAATTGGAAAGTTGTTGTATGCTGTATTTGAATCACAAAAGAAACATTTTGGGTTTCATGTCCCTTTTTAATTATGTGTTTTAAGGGACCAGTTGTGTAAAGATAAATGATGTCTATTAGAAAGCACTGTTCTGTCTTTCTGTCTCTATTTTTTTTCTGTACCTCCCTTCTCTCTCTTTTTTTCATCTGTGTGTTCTCTCACTGTCTTATTCTTCCCTTTCTTGAATGCACCTTTTATATTTTTATTTAGGGTGTTCCCTCACATGAGAGCCATGGAACTGCCCCCCCCCCCCATTCATTCTCTGCTTTACCTCTTATCATAATCAGTTCTAGTTTTGTGTTTAGTGAGCACATGGTAATGACATAAGACACTGTTTTACCACTTGCCTTTAATTTGCTTCCCTTACAACATTTCTCTGTCATTCGGCTGCAATTTCTACAATTTTGTTCTTCACACTACGTCTGTTTTCTCCATTTGTTGCTGCAACAAGACACCACACAATTCAGTATTTTTCTCTCAGTGATACCTGTCTTATGATGGGCATTGCATCTTGGGGAAACTGCCAAGTTGAAGGGATGTGGGCTTCCTTAGAAGTGACGTTTCCCATCTGATCTGGAGCTTAAAGGGATACGAAACCTAATTTTTTCTTTCATGATGCAGATAGAGCCTGCAATTTTAAAGGCATTTCTAATTTACTCCTATTATCAAATTTTCTTCGTTCTCTTGGTTTCTTTATTTAAAAAAGCAGGAATGAAAGCTTTGGAGCCAGCCCATTTTTGAATCCACACTCTGGATAGCAATTGCTGATTGGTGGCTGCATTTAGCTATCCACTCAGCAAGCACAACCCAGGTGCTGGCTCCAAAGCTTTCATTCCTGCTTTTTCAAATAAAGATACCAAGAGAACGAAGAATATTTGATAATAGGAGTAAATTAGAAAGTTGCTTAAAATTGCATGCTCTATTCGAATTATGAAAGCAAAAAATTGAGTTTAGTATCCCTTTAAGGCAATCTCTCACCTTGCTTCATGAGCAAATGACTCGCAGGCCTTCCTGTGCATGTGCAATCAGTCTAAACCAGACAGGGATCCTCAGGTGGTGCTTATTGTTGCACTGGATTGCTACTGAAATGTTGTCCTAATACCCTGAAGCCTATAAAAGGTCAAATAAAATTTCACTTATAATTTATTATTATTATTGTGCAATTTCTGGTTTGAAGGACTTGGTTTATAGATCTGATCACACCTTCTGTGGATTTCTTGGTCCCTTTTTCCTGGTTCTGTTATCCCAGAGTCTGGTCATTTACACTGACTTCTTTTAGCTCTGATGGCTTAAAATACTGAATCTATAAATTCTGACATGCAGAGTTTTTGGTCTAATTGTTTAGAACCTTGAGTAATTAACGCCCTGAAGAGTCATGAGAACCAGTCAAAGCCAAGTGCTATTTCCGGGCCTGGATTTTGTTAGAAAATGTGTATCTTTTCTTTTCCATGGTTTTTATCTGGCATTCCTATTATTTAAAGGGACAGTGTACTGTAAAAATGTGTGTTTTAATCACTTTTTATACCAGCTCAAGAGTATAACATCTATGGGAAATTATTCCTTTTTAAGTTAATTCGTGTATATGAGGTAGCTGGTTTTGCTGTTTTGCTCTGTAAAACCACAACCTATAAAAATGGGCTGAACTTGCAAGGAGATGAATTCTCCTTTATCACTCTTTATGCACACACTTAAAGCCTACTTGTCCTTAAATTAATAGTAAGGCTGCAGTCACTGCTAAATTTAGTTAACAATGTTTCCATGCTGAATGGCTGAGTGTACACAGTTAATTTTTCCATCAGTTATGCTTCACTACTATGAACGAGGACATTTGTCTTAAAGGGACAGAAAACGCCAAGATTTTATTATAAAAGATTGTTACATACTTTATTTGTTTTGCCGCCTACATGTAATTTAGCACTGGAAACATATCCGAGCTAACCCTGCTACATATCTTTAACTTTAGCTTAACTGCAAAACCCTTTCCTCTGCGGTTAGTTTTGTTTAGACATAATGTTGACATACCAGCACAGCTAAGAATCTTTTTTTTTTCTTTCCTATGGCATAGAGAGTCCACAACGTCATTACAATTACTAGTGGGATATTTAATTCCTGGCCAGCAGGAGGAGGCAAAGAGCACCCCAGCAAAGCTGTTAAGTGTAACTCCCCTTACCCATAATCCCCAGTCATTCTCTTTGCCTCTTTCCAGTTCAGGGACAGTGGACTTGAGGAGTCTTCTCTTCCAAATAAACATCTTAGAGTTGAGAGCTATCTTCAATGTCTTGACAACTTGGCCTCAATTATCTTTTGTCCGGTTTATCAGTTTTCAGTTGGACAACATCACCTCAGTAGCTTCATCAACCACTAGAGAGGAGCTCAGAGTTCCTTGGCTATGAAGGAGGTGACTCGCATTCTGCAGTGGGCGGAAGCTCACAATTGTCTCCTATCTGCCATTAATTCTCATAAGGAACATCCTTTGCATAACTTGGATGTTGTGCACACTCTTTTTACCTACAAGCTATTAAAGATTTTCGGCAATCTTCTGCCCTGTTTGTTGTTTTCTCTGGAAAGCGTAAGGGTCAGAAGGCCATTTCTACTACTCTCTCTCCCTCTGGTTGAGAAGTATGATTCATTTTGCCTATGAGACTGCTGGACAGCAGCCTCCTGAGAAAATTACGGCTCATTCCACTAGGGCGGTCTCCTCTTCTTGGGCTTTCAAAAATGAAGTGTCTGTGGAACAGATTTGCAAGGCGGCAACATGGTCCTCTCTGCATACTCTTTCCAAATTCTACAAATTTGATATTTTTGTGTTGGCTGAGGCCTCTTTTGGGAGAAAGGTTCTTAAAGCGGTGGTGCCTTGTTTGGGTATTGGTTCCCACTAGTAATTGGAATGACGTTGTGGACTCTCCATGCCATAGGAAAGAAATCAGAATTTCCTTCCTAAGATAGGGAGAGTCCACAGCTTTATTCCTTACTGTTGGGAAATACAACACCTGGCCACCAGGAGGAGACAAAGACACCCCAGCCAAAGGCTTAAATATCCCTCCCACTTCCTTATTACCCCAGTCCTTATTTGCCTTTCGTCACGATAGGAGGTGGCAGAGGAGTGTCAGAAGATTCAGAGAGTCCTTAAAAAGGGTATCTGCCCTTCGAGATAAGACAGCAGTTTTAAGTAGTCATGTCAACCTCTCAGTGAGAGTATTGATGAAAGTTAGTCTGGAGATGCAGGGAAAGTTTTTCTGCGAAACCATCCAGTCTACTGCTAACAGCTCCTAAGCAATCAGTGTTGATGAGTTTCACTGCCTGCTTTCTCTCACTCAAGTCCATGTCAGGAGCGCTGCTTTAAGACTGTCACACTTAAGAGGCTGTGTTCTGTTCCACAGCATGGATCCTGGAGGTAAGATTGTTTCAATTTTTTACACATAAAACACTATAACAGGGTCACAGTGTGTCTCCTTTATACCTTGATAGGATTGAGGGTTAATATCCTCTGAGGGGTGTTGTTGAACAGTTGGGGTTAATTAATCAGTGTATTAATTATTTACATAATGCTTTGTGTGATTTTTTTTTTCTGGGCTCATAGACTGTGTGTGTTTTTGAAAGTGTTGCACAGCTCCTATTAACTTTCTGTACTTTTCATAGCATGTGGTATATGTTCATTTCCTCCATTCCGGCTTAGACTTCAACATAGGGAGAGCATTTCCTCTGTTAACTGTCTGGGTCTAGGAGGTGGTGAGTGCCCCAGCCATTGGGAGTGTATGTGTGTATATATGTGTGTATGTGTATATATATGTATATGTGTGTATATATATATATATATATCTCAAGAGTCCATGAGCTAGTGACGTATGGGATATACATTCCTACCAGGAGGGGCAAAGTTTCCCAAACCTCAAAATGCCTACAAATACACCCCTCACCACACCCACAAATCAGTTTTACAAACTTTGCCTCCCGTGGAGGTGGTGAAGTAAGTTTGTGCTAGATTCTACGTTGATATGCGCTTCGCAGCAGGCTGGAGCCCGGTTTTCCTCTCAGTGTGCAGTGAATGTCAGAGGGATGTGAGGAGAGTATTGCCTATTTGAATTCAATGGTCTCCTTCTACGGGATCTTTTTCATAGGTTCTCTGTTATAGGTCGTAGAGATTCATCTCTTACCTCCCTTTTCAGATCGACGATATACTCTTATATACCATTACCTCTACTGATTCTCGTTTCAGTACTGGTTTGGCTTTCTACTACATGTAGATGAGTGTCCTGGGGTAAGTAAGTCTTATTTTCTGTGACACTCTAAGCTATGGTTGGGCACTTTTTTGTAAAAGTTCTAAATATATGTGTTTAAACATTTATTTGCCTTTATTCAGGATGATCAATATTCCTTATTTCAGACAGTCAGTTTCATTATTTGTGATAATACATATGAATTATCAATTTTTTCTTACCTTTTAATTGACTTTTTTCCCTGTGGGCTGTTAGGCTCGCGGGGGCTGAAAATGCTTTATTTTATTGCGTCATTCTTGGCGCTGACTTTTTTGGCGCAAAAAATTTCTTTGTCATTTCCGGCGTCATACTTGTCGCCGGAAGTTGTTCGTGATTGCTTAATTTTTTTGACGTTTTGCGCCAAAAATGTCGGTGTCACCGGATGTGGCGTCATTCTTGGCGTCATTCTTGGCGTCAAAAGCATTTAGGCGCCAATAATGTGGGCGTCTTTTTTGGCACTAAAAAATGTGGGCGTCATTATTGTCTCCACCTTTTTTTCCCATTATTTAAGTCTCATTTTTCTCTAGCTTCTGGTTACTAGAGGCTTGTTCATTGGCATTTTTTCCCATTCCTGAAACTGTCATTTAAGGAATTTGATAGATTTTGCTTTATATGTTGTTTTTTCTCTTACATATTGCAAGATGTCTCAGATTGACCCTGGATCAGACGCTACTTCTGGAAAAACGCTGCCTGATGCTGGTTCTACCAAAGTTAAGTGCATTTGTTGTAAACTTGTGGTATCTGTTCCTCCGGCTGTAGTTTGTGATGAATGTCATGATAAACTTGCTAATGCAGATAAAATTTCCATTAGTAATATTCCATTACCTGTTGCTGTTCCATCAACATCTAATACTCAGGATGTTCCTGTTAACCCCTTAACGACCGAGGACGTGCAGGGTACGTCCTCAAAAAAAAGGCAGTTAATGCCTGAGGACGTACCCTGCACGTCCTCGGTGTGGAAAGCAGCTGGAAGCGATCCTGCTCGCTTCCAGCTGCTTTCCGGTTATTGCAGTGATGCCTCGATATGGAGGCATCCTGCAATAACCCCCCTTGGCCATCCGATGCAGAGAGAGCCACTCTGTGGCCCTCTCTGCACCGGACATCGGTGGCCGGTATCGTTGGTGGGTGGGAGCAAGTCTGGGAGGCGGGTGGGCGGCCATCGATGTACCCAGTGGAGTGGAGGGGGGCGGGAGGGGCGGGAGCGCGCACGGGAGCGCGCGCGTGCACGGGGGGCGGCGGGCGGGCGCGTGCACGGGGCGGGAGCGGGAGGGAACCGCTACACTACAGAAAAATCAAGTTTAAAAAGTACTTGAATTAAAGTGTAAATAACAGCTAATTGATGTGGAAGGGGTGGGGGGTTGATCTTGGGGGGGGGGGGAAGCTACACTGCAGAAAAGGGTTTTTATTTTAAAAAAAAGGCACATTATTCACTAAACTGGGTACTGGCAGACAGCTGCCAGTACCCAAGATGGCGCCCATTAAGGCAGAGGGGGAGGGTTAGAGAGCTCTTTGGTGGGGGATCAGTAAGGCTGGGGGCTAAGGGGGGATCCTACACAGCAGCATATGTAAATATGCTAAAAAAAAAAAAAACTCAAATATAGCTTTTATTTTAGTACTGGCAGAGTTTCTGCCAGTACTTAAGATGGCGGGGACAATTGGGGGGTGGGGGAGGGAAGAGAGCTGTTTGGGAGGGATCAGGGGGTCTCATGTTTCAGGTGGGAGGCTGAGCTCTACACTAAAGCTAAAATTAACCCTGCAAGCTCCCTACAAGCTACATAATTAACCCCTTCACTGCTAGCCATAATACACGTGTGAAATGCAGCGGCATTTGGCGGCCTTCTAATTACCAAAAAGCAACGCCAAAGCCATATATGTCTGCTATTTCTGAACAAAGGGGATCCCAGAGAAGCATTTACAACCATTTGTGCCATAATTGCACAAGCTGTTTGTAAATGATTTCAGTGAGAAACCTAAAATTGTGAAAAATTTAATGTTTTTTTTTAATTTGATCGCATTTGGCGGTGAAATGGTGGCATGAAATATACCAAAATGGGCCTAGATCAATACTTGGGGTTGTCTACTACACTACACTAAATCTAAAATTAACCCTAGAAGCTCCCTACATGCTCCATAATTAACCCCTTCACTGCTGGGCATAATATATGTGTAGTGCGCAGTGGCATTTAGCAGCCTTCTAATTACTAAAAAGCAACGCCAAAGCCATATATGTCTGCTATTTCTGAACAAAGGGGATCCCAGAGAAGAATTTACAACCATTTAAGCCATAATTGCACAAGCTGTTTGTAAATAATTTCAGTGAGAAACATAAAGTTTGTGAAAAAATTTGTAAAAAAGTGAACGATTTTTTGTATTTAATCGCATTTGGCGGTGAAATGGTGACATGAAATATACCAAAATGGGCCTAGATCAATACTTTGGGATGTCTACTAAAAAAAATTATATACATGTCAATGGATATTCAGAGATTCCTGAAAGATATTAGTGTTCTAATGTAACTAGCGCTAATTTTGAAAAATAATGGTTTGGAAATAGCAAAGTGCAACTTGTATTTATGGCCCTATAACTTACAAAAAAAGCAAAGAAGATGTAAACATTGGGTATTTCTAAACTCAGGACAAAATTTAGAAACTATTTAGCACGGGTGTTTTTTGGTGGTTGTAGATGTGTAACAGATTTTGGGGGTCAAAGTTAGAAAAAGTGTGTTTTTTTTCAATTTTTTCCTCATATTTTATAATTTTTTTATAGTAAATTATAAGATATGATGAAAATAATGATATCTTTAGAAAGTCCATTTAATGGCGAGAAAAACGGTATATAATATGTGTGGGTACAGTAAATGAGTAAGATGAAAATTACAGCTAAACACAAACACCGCAAAAATGTAAAAATAGCCTTGGTCCCAAACGGACAGAAAATGGAAAAGTGCTGTGGTCATTAAGGGGTTAATAAAAGAGATTTTGTTTCTAAATCTATTAGGAAGGCTATGTCTGTTTTTCCTCCTTCCAGTAAGCGTAAAAGGTCTTTTAAAACTTCTCATTTCTCAGATGAATTTTTAAATGAACGTCATCATTCTGATTTGTCTGTTTCTGATGAGGATTTTTCTGGTTCAGAGTATTCAGTCTCAGATATTGACACTGATAAATCTTCATATTTATTTAAAATGGAATTTATTCGTTCTTTACTTAAAGAAGTTTTAATCGCATTAGAAATGGAGGATTCTAGTCCTCTTGATATTAAATCTAAGCGTTTAAATTCGGTTTTTAAACCTCCTATAGTTATTCCGGAAGTTTTTCCTGTCCCTGATGCTATTTCTGAAGTAATTTCTAGGGAATGGAATAATTTGGGTAATTCTTTTACTCCTTCTAAAAGATTTAAGAAATTGTATCCTGTGCCATCTGACAGATTAGAGTTTTGGGACAAAATCCCTAAAGTTGATGGGGCTATCTCCACTCTTGCTAAGCGTACTACTATTCCTACGGCAGATAGTACTTCCTTTAAGGATCCTTTAGATAGGAAGATTGAATCCTTTCTAAGGAAAGCTTATTTATGTTCAGGTAATCTTCTTAGGCCTGCTATTTCTTTGGCTGATGTTGCTGCAGCTTCCACTTTTTGGTTAGAGGCTTTGGCACAACAAGTGTCAGATCATAATACTCATAGCATTGTTAAGCTTCTTCAACATGCTAATAACTTTATTTGTGATGCCATCTTTGATATCATTAGAGTTGATGTCAGGTATATGTCTTTAGCTATTCTAGCTAGAAGAGCTTTATGGCTTAAAACTTGGAATGCTGATATGTCTTCTAAGTCAACTTTGCTTTCCCTTTCTTTCCAAGGTAATAAATTGTTTGGTTCCCAGTTGGATTCTATTATTTCAACTGTCACTGGGGGGAAAGGAACTTTTTTACCTCAGGATAAAAAATCTAAAGGTAAATATAGGGCTGCTAATCGTTTTCGTTCCTTTCGTCAGAATAAGGAAAAAAAGCCTGATCCTTCCTCTAAAGGAACGGTTTCTGTTTGGAAACCGTCTCCAGTCTGGAATAAATCCAAGCCTTTTAGAAAGCCAAAGCCAGCTCCCAAGTCCACATGAAGGTGCGGCCCTCATTCCAGCGCAGCTGGTAGGGGGCAGATTACGATTTTTCAAAGAAATTTGGATCAATTCGATTCACAGTCTTTGGAATCAGAACATTGTTTCACAGGGGTACAGAATAGGTTTCAAGGTAAGGCCACCTGCAAGAAGATTTTTTTCTTTCTCGCATTCCAATAAATCCAGTGAAGGCTCAGGCGTTTCTGAAATGTGTTTCAGATCTAGAGTTGGCTGGAGTAATTGTGCCTGTTCCAGTTCTGGAACAGGGTCTGGGGTTTTACTCAAATCTATTCATTGTACCAAAGAAGGAGAATTCCTTCAGACCAGTTCTGGATTTAAAAATATTGAATAGTTATGTAAGGATACCAACATTCAAAATGGTAACTATAAGGACTATTCTGCCTTTTGTTCAGCAAGGGCATTATATGTCCACAATAGATTTGCAGGATGCATATCTGCATATTCCGATTCATCCAGATCACTTTCAGTTTCTGAGATTCTCTTTTCTAGACAAGCATTACCAATTTGTGGCTCTGCCGTTCGGCCTAGCAACGGCTCCAAGGATTTTTTCAGAGGTTCTCGGTGCCCTTCTATCTGTAATCAGAGAACAGGGTATTGTGGTATTTCCTTATTTGGACGATATCTTGGTACTTGCTCAGTCTTCACATTTAGCAGAATCTCATACGAATCGACTTGTGTTGTTTCTTCAAGAACATGGTTGGAGGATCAATTTATCAAAGAGTTCATTGATTCCTCAGACAAGGGTAACCTTTTTAGGTTTCCAAATAGATTCAGTGTCCATGACTTTGTCTCTGACGGACAAGAGACGTCTGAAATTAATTTCAGCTTGTCGAAACCTTCAGTCTCAATCATTCCCTTCGGTAGCCTTATGCATGGAAATTCTAGGTCTTATGACTGCTGCATCGGACGCGATCCCCTTTGCTCGTTTTCACATGCGACCTCTTCAGCTCTGTATGCTGAACCAGTGGTGCAGGGATTATGCAAAGATATCACAGTTATTATCTTTAAATCCGATTGTACGACACTCTGACGTGGTGGACAGATCACCATCGTTTAGTTCAAGGGGCTTCTTTTGTTCTTCCAACCTGGACTGTGATCTCAACAGATGCGAGTCTCACAGGTTGGGGAGCTGTATGGGGGTCTCTGACAGCGCAGGGGGTTTGGGAATCTCAGGAGGCGAGATTACCAATCAACATTTTGGAACTCCATGCGTTTTTCAGAGCTCTTCAGTCGTGGCCTCTTCTGAAGAGCGAATCGTTCATTTGTTTTCAGACGGACAATGTCACAACCGTGGCATATGTCAATCATCAAGGGGGGACTCGCAGTCCTCTGGCTATGAAAGAAGTATCTCGAATACTTGTATGGGCGGAATCCAGCTCCTGTCTAATTTCTGCGGTTCACATCCCAGGTATAGACAATTGGGAAGCGGATTATCTCAGTCGCCAGACGTTACATCCGGGCGAATGGTCTCTTCACCCAGAGGTATTTCCTTAGATTGTTCAAATCTGGGGTCTTCCAGAAATAGATCTGATGGCTTCTCATCTAAACAAGAAACTTCCCAGGTATCTGTCCAGATCCAGGGATCCTCAGGCGGAGGCAGTGGATGCATTGTCGCTTCCTTGGAAGTATCATCCTGCCTATATCTTTCCGCCTCTAGTTCTTCTTCCAAGAGTGATTTCCAAGATTCTAAAGGAGCGTTCGTTTGTACTGCTGGTGGCTCCAGCATGGCCTCACAGGTTTTGGTATGCTGATCTTGTTCGGATGGCTTCTTGCCAACCTTGGACTCTTCCGTTAAGACCAGACCTTCTATCTCAAGGCCCATTTTTCCATCAGCATCTCAAATCATTAAATTTGAAGGTATGGAGATTGAACGCTTGATTTTCAGTCATACAGGTTTCTCTGACTCCGTAATTAATACTATGTTACAGGCTCGTAAATCTGTATCTAGGAAGATATATTATCGAGTCTGGAAGACTTGCATTTCTTGGTGTTCTTCTCATCAATTTTCCTGGCATTCTTTTAGAATTCCTAGAATTTTACAGTTTCTTCAGGATGGTCTGGATAAAGGTTTGTCTGCAAGTTCCTTGAAAGGACACATTTCTGCTCTTTCTGTGCTGTTTCACAGAAAGATTGCTAATCTTCCTGATATTCATTGTTTTGTACAGGCTTTGGTTCGTATCAAACCTGTCATTAAGTCAATTTCTCCTCCTTGGAGTTTAAATTTTGGTTCTGGGAGCTCTACAAGCTCCTCCTTTTGAACCTATGCATTCTCTGGATATTAAATTATTTTCTTGGAAAGTTTTTTGTTTCATTTGGCCATCTCTTCTGCTAGAAGAGTTTCTGAGTTATCTGCTCTTTCTTGTGAATCTCCTTTTCTGATTTTTCATCAGGATAAGGCAGTGTTGCGGACTTCATTTAAATTTTTACCTAAGGTTGTGAATTCTAACAACATTAGTAGAGAAATTGTGGTTCCTTCATTGTGTCCTAATCTTAAGAATTCTAAGGAAAGATCGTTGCATTCTTTGGATGTGGTAAGAGCTTTGAAATATTATGTTGAAGCTACTAAAGATTTCCGAAAGACTTCTAGTCTATTTGTTATCTTTTCTGGTTCTAGGAAAGGTCAGAAGGCCTCTAACCAAGACGCCAAAGAAATGGCAAAGTCTTTGATTCATCATGCTTATGTTGAGTCGGGTAGAACTCTGCCTCAAAGGATTACAGCTCATTCTACTAGGTCAGTTTCTACTTCCTGGGCGTTTAGGAATGAAGCTTCGGTTGATCAGATTTGCAAAGCAGCAACTTGGTCTTCTTTGCATACTTTTACTAAATTCTACCATTTTGATGTGTTTTCTTCTTCTGAAGCAGTCTTTGGTAAAAAAGTACTTCAGGCAGCTGTTTCAGTTTGATTCTTCTGCTTATAATTTCAGTTTTTTTCATTATAAGATTTAAACTTTGTTTTAGGGTGTGGATTATTTTTCAGCGGAATTGGCTGTCTTTATTTTATCCCTCCCTCTCTAGTGACTCTTGCGTGGAAGTTCCACATCTTGGGTATTTATTATCCCATACGTCACTAGCTCATGGACTTGCTAATTACATGAAAGAAAACATAATTTATGTAAGAACTTACCTGATAAATTCATTTATTTCATATTAGCAAGAGTCCATGAGACCCACCCTTTTTTTGTGGTGATTGTTTTTTTTGTATAAAGCACAACTATTCCAATTCCTTATTTTTGATACTTTCGCACTTTTTCTTATCACCCCACTTCTTGGCTATTCGTTAAACTGATTTGTGGGTGTGGTGAGGGGTGTATTTGTAGGCATTTTGAGGTTTGGGAAACTTTGCCCCTCCTGGTAGGAATGTATATCCCATACGTCACTAGCTCATGGACTCTTGCTAATATGAAAGAAATGAATTTATCAGGTAAGTTCTTACATAAATTATGTATATATATGTGTGTATATGTACACACCCAATAGGCAAAATATATATATATATATGTCACCATAGATGGGTTAATTCAACGCCTATCATAGTGCACTATGAATACAAAATCTTCTCAGAATCATTATTATATGATTATTTTTGGAGCCAGAAGAAGCCCCAGAGCCTTAGGGGTGAAACGTGCGTAGCTGGCAGTAGTGTTTGCTGGAGCAACAAAGGCAAAAAAGTTTCAAGAACGGAAACTCTTGATTGCAGTTGTCTGGAGTTTGGAGACGCATCCACAAGTATATGGCTTACCAAGTATCATCACAAGGAACAGAGAGGAGACAAACACCCTAGGGAAATACACCATACTTGCGACATCAACAGGTGTACCTAGGAGGTGTGGCACGGCGATAGTGGGACTTCCTCAGAACCGCAAGTATTAACTGCTACGGCGGATTTTGTTGAAGTACAGAAGTGGCATTTATTATGCAAACCAAGATTGTTGTAGCCATACTGTGGGACTGCCGTATATAAAAGGGCAAAATCAGCACACTGGTATATCGTCCCTATACAGAAATCGCAGTACCTGTTGGAATAAGGGGGTCTTTACTGTGTTGTCCTTTTAACATCCAGACACACTCTCTGACTATTCAACATATACAAATTGTGTGGAACATCCCAGCACTATCTTAGTGCTGGGAATGTTTGGAGTCTATACCTGTGAAGGTAAAGTTAACTGTATGTCATTATGTAGTTTTGCTTGTTAACCTAAATGAATGGTACTTTAATTCATCATTTTTTTAAAAAAAATAAGTATAAACTGAGATTTATATCGTTATACTTACATTTGGGCTATCCATAAAATCAACCCGATTTAAAAAAAAAAAAAATTTCTTCCCATGTCACGTTTTTTCATTACCCAATTGAAATTCTGTCCGTTAGGGGGCCAGAGATCAACGTCATCCGCCTCCTGTATCCTCTGCACATGCGTTTAGGATCTCTATCTTATACTTGTAGGAAAAGCGCGCGCCCGTTTCGCGCATGCGCATTGCAAAACATTTTGTAATATTGTATTAGACTGCCGCAAGTGCTTTGCAAGTGGATTACCACATGCGCAAAATTCCCTTTAATACTTTGACCTGACACGAGTCGTTTATTTACTAAAATAAAGGTTATAATGTATTGTTCTCTCATCCCTGCCTCTATAGTTAGATGACGCTATGCGCATACGTTGTTCCTTTGGAGATACATATAGAGCGTGTGGGACCGCTCTATACGTCATTCATTATGAAATAAGGAAATGGCTGATGGGAGGAGTGAGGAACGGCACAGTAGGGTAATTTTAAACATCTTTATTATATAAATATATATTCATTTGCAGAAAAGAAGTAAGCGATTATAATGTTTTAACTGTTACTAAATTGATGGTGTATAGAAATAGTTGAAACTTTACTTTCACTTTAACAGGACTTTGACTTTTTAGTTAACTATATGCACATATACTGCATATTTATTGCCTAATATTTTTGTGTTTGAGACCTCTCTGAGGGGATTTTGTATTCATAGTGCACTAGGATAGGAGTCGAATTAACCCATCTATGGTGAGATAGAGATATATAGATATATAGAGAGATATAGAGATAGATATAGAGATAGATAGATATATATATATATATATATATATATATATATATATATATATATATATATATATATATATATATATATATATATATATATGCGTGTGTGTATTTGCCTATTTGAACTCCAATAAATGCTTTATTTTATTTTATGCTCCCTTTCTTGCAGTGTATTAATGCGTTGAGCATTGGTTGGTTATTTATAACTATATTGTTATGTTGGAGGTCTTTTATCGCTAAGGCAGTATATCCACATATTTTTAGCGATTAGTTAGTACTGGATAGGAATTGCGGATAATCTCTTTATATTCAATTTAATTTTGTTTTTTTCCTGCATCAATGGTCTGTTAACACACGGATCGTTTGTTGGGGAACTATTACACACCCATTGATAAAGGTACCAGGAGGGTACCGAAACGTTTGGGGGTATTTGTGTTTATTGGATGGACTTTTAACTATAACATTAAAGGATTTGTTTGCTACAAGACCGGTGAGTGCAGCATTTGTTTTTTTTCTCTATTTTAAGTCAAATTGGATATGATATATATATATATATATATATATATGTATGTCCTTCTGTGGGTATAACCTGAGCTATGGGGGACTCTGACATGTTAAAAGGTACTTCTTCTTCTGTACTAAATCATATCTGTTTATATTGTGAGGAGGTCGTGGTTTTCCCGCCCACTAAATTATGTTCCACATGCCTTAACATTGTTAAAAATTCTACAAAGTTAAACAAGCCTGCCAAGGCTATTAGTCCCTCTGAGCCATCTAACTCTCAGGACTCGGCACCCTGTGAGATTACTACCCTTGCTACATTATCCACTCCACATGCAGTTCCCTATAGCACATCTAATTATCCATCCGGAGGGGGCCTTATTCCTGCGGACTTTGCAGCGCAGTTACAAACGGCAGTGTCTGCCTTACCTCGCTCTAACAAACGCAAAAGAAAGGTTAAACATCGCTCTCCTGACCTGTAGTAGTCTAAATATTTATCGGATTTAGCTATTATGTCCTAGTTATCCGATGATGAGTTAACCTCTGTAGCTTCAGAAGGTGAACTTTCTGGGTCGGAGTCCTTAGCGTCTAAGCCTCCTGCTACAGAGGAACCGTCCTTTAGATTTAAAATTGAGCACTTGCATTCTGTCTACGTTAAAAGTTCCAGAGGCCGCACTGCCTGAAGAACCTATGATACCTAAATTAGACAGAGTTTACGAAGACAGGAAAGTTCTTTTGACTTGACTTTTCCTGTGTCGGTTAAAATGGCAAACATTTTTAACAACGAATGGGAAAGAATTTGTTCCTTTTCCACCTCGTCTAATTTTAAAAAGTTGTTCCCGGTCCTGGACTCTCAACTTGATTTGTGGTTTATTCCTAAGGTGGATGTTGCTATCTCTACGCTTGCTAAACATACTACTATACCTCTTGAGGATAGTTCTTCGTCCAGAGAGCCAATGGATAAGAAAATGGAAACCTTTCTGAGAAAGATGTTTCAACATACGGATTTTTATTTCAACCGGAGGCTGCAGTTGCCAGAGCAGCTACCTACTGGTGCGACTCTTTGTTGGAACTCATTGAGGTGTAGTCTCCCCTCGAGGATATTAAGACCGAATTAAAGCTCTGTGAATTGCTAATTCTTTTGTCTGTGATGCGAACATAAAAATTATTCGCCTGAATGCAAAGGCTTCTGGCTTTGCAGTCCTAGCCTGCTTGGTGCTCTGGTTGAAGTCTTAGTCTGCGGATATGACTTCTAAGTCCAGACTCCTTTCTCTTCCCGTCAAGGGAAAGATTTTATTTTGTCCAGGCCTGGACTCCATTATTTCTACGGTTACCAGAGACAAGGTGCCTTCCTACCGCAAGATAAGAACAACAAGTCTAAGGGACAATAATCCTCTAATTTTCATTCTGACAAATCCCAACGACAACATCCAAGCCCGAGCAACCCAAGTTCAAGCAGCATAAGAAGCCCGCCGAAAACAAATTGGCATGAAGGGGCGGCACCCCATCCATGATTGGATCATGTAGGGGCCAGACTGTCTTTTTTCAGAAGCTTGGTTCAGGGACGTACAGGATCCATGGGTCCTGGAGGTCATACTCAGGGATACAAGATAGGCTTCAAATCTCATCCGCCCAGGGGCAGATTCCTACTCTCAAACCTGTCTACAGACCAGAAAAGAGGGATGCCTTTCTAGGGTGCGTTCGGGACCTATCCTCATGAGTTGTCCCGGTTCCTATCGAAGAAAGAGGTTTGGGGTTTTATTCAAAGCTATTTTGTGGTCCCAAAGAAGGAGGGAACTTTCTACCCAATTCTGGACCTAAAGTGCTTAAACAAATTTCTCAGTGTCCCTTCCTTCAAGATAGAGACGATCAGGTCCATCCTTCCTTTAGTTCAGGAAGGCCAGTTTATGACCACTATAGATTTAAGGGACGCTTACCTTCATGTTCCAATCCAAAGGGAACACTTTCAGTTCCTGAGGTTTGCATTCCTGGACCAGCACTTCCAGTTCATTGGCCTTCCGTTTGGCCTAGCTACTGCTCCAAGAATCCTTATGAAGGTTCTGGGGGCTCTTCTAGCCGTTGCCAGAACTCAGGGTATTACAGTAGCCCCATACTTGGACGATATTCTGGTGCAAGCACCATCTTGTCGTCTTACTGAAGTATACTGAGTCCCGTCTTCTTTGATTACATGGATGGAAGATAAACTCGGAACAGAGTTCTCTTATCCCAAGTACCAGGTTGGAATTCCTGGGTGCTATAATAGACTCAATATCAATGAGGATAATTCTAACAGACCAGAGACGTTGCAAGCTAACTTTGGTATGTCTTGCCCTATGGACCTCCTTGAGTCCCTCTGTGGCTCAGTGTATGGAGGTGATTGGTCTCATGTTGTCCTGCATGGACATGATTCTTTTTGCCAGGTTCCGTCTCAGACCTTTACAACTGTGCATGCTGAGACAGTGGAACGGCGATCATTCTGATCCGTCTTTACAGATTGTATTAGACAGCCAGTTGAGAGAATGGCTCTCTTGGTGGCTCTGTCCAGATATGTCCTGAGTGATGTGCTTCTTAAGACCATCCTGGGAGATTGTGACTATGGAAGCAAGCCTATCTGGATGGCGAGTGGTTTGGGGTGCCATGAAGGCACAGGGATTGTGGACTCGGGAGGAGTCCTCCCTCCCAACCAATTTTGGAACTACGGCAATCTTCAATGCCTTGAAGTCTTGACTTCTGGGTTCGTCCCAGTTTATCCGATTCCATTCAGACAATATATCCTTGGTGGCTTACATCAACCATTGGGGGGGAACGAGAAGGAGTGGGTGGAAGCCCACAACTGTTCGCTGTCCGTGATCCACATTCCGGGTGTAGATAACTGGGAGGCGGATTTTCTCAGCAGGCAATCCTTACACCCAGGGGAATGGTCTTTACTTCCCAAATTGTTTGCAGAGATATGCAGCAAGTGGGGGACGCCGGAGATAGATCTCATGGCATCCCGTCTCAATACCAGACTACCCTGGTACAGGTCGAGGTCAAGGGATCACCAAGCGGATCTAATAGATGCACTAGCATTGCCCTGGAGGTTCAAACTCATCTTTTTCCTCCATTACTGCTTCTTCCTCGAGTGGTGGCCCGCATCTAGCAGGAGCGGGTATCGGTAATCCCGATTGCTCCATTGTGCCCACGAAGGACGTGGTTCACGGATCTAGTGGGGATGTCCTCATCTCCGCGGTGGAAGTTACCTTGTCGAAGGGAAATGCTGTTACAAAGTCAATTTGTTCATCAAAATCTAGATTCTCTGAGGCAGACTGCTTGGAGATTGAACAAAGAGAGCAAAGAGGTTTTTCTGAGAGTGTCATTGATACTCTTATTCATGTTTGTAAACCAGTTACTCGGCGTACCTACCACAAAGGTTAGAGGAACTACTTATTCTGGTAAGAAGAGCATGGTTTTTCCTGGCACAGAGTTAAGGTTGCCAGGATCTTATCTTTTCTCCGGGATGGACTGCAGAAGGGCTTTTCTGCTAGTTCTCTGAGAGGGCAGATTTCGGCCCTGTCAGTTTTATTGCACAAGAGGCTGGCTGAGCTTCCAGATGTGCAGTCCCTTTGTTAAGGCTCTGATTAGGATCAGACCTGTGTTTAGATCTGGGGCTCCTCATTGGAGCTTAAATGTTGTTCTTCGTGGATTGCAACAGGCCCCGTTTGAGCCTCTGCATTCCGTTATTAAATTGTTGTATGTATAGCTGATGCAACAGAGTTTGCAAAACAAAGAGAAAAGACTGCCTGTCTCAAATGATTATATGACCAGGAATCAGATATGTGTGATAAAATTGTCTCAAGCAACAACATTCGAACTCAAAAAACTTTATTGGAGACAAAAGATTAGTCAAGCTGTACTCGTGCACACACACACACTGGTTAAAAATAGCTAGAACATACATATTGTGGTGATAAATTACCAGATATCAAAATCGAAAAGATTATTATGAGAAATTGTATGCAATCAAAATACAAAAATTAAATGTCCCTCCATATGAGGTTTAAGTCCAAGATTGCAATATCATAAGTATTAGCAGGATAGTTACCAGAAGCGTTATGTGAAACGCGCGTCAGGGGCACTGTTCACGAGGTCATAGTACCTCTCTGTTTTTAGCCTCTTGCTCAATACTTTTTTTCCATCTGGTCAATGCTACATTTAAAAAGTAATACTGTGCTTCAAGTATCTTAATAATATGTAGTAGAGACAACGGACACACTTAGCGTTGTAGCTATCTTGCTAGTCACTGTGATAACTGATAGGGCCACAGCTTTTATTATTTCATAGGTGGTTTAAATAACCTTAATGATGCAATTTGCGTAAAGAGCCTAATCTGTCTATTTTGTGACCTAATTTCGAGATATATTATATATAGATAATACTTTAGACTTTTCCCTGTATTAACATTTTTTGCATAGCCCAAAAGTGAATATACCTATGAAGTGTATGTCTCCTATTGTCACGCTTTTTATATATCCTGGAGAGCAATATATGTATATAACTACCTGGGCCAAATAAGTTATAGTGCTAACTATCCTGCAAATACTTATGATATTGCAATCTTGGACTTAAACCTCATATGAGGGGCATTTAATTTTTGTATTTGTATTGCATACAATTTCTCATAATCTTTTCGATTTTGATATCTGGTAATTTATCACCACAATATGTCTGAGTTCTAGCTATTTTTAACCAGTGTGCGTGTAAAAGTCCAGCTGGACTAATCTTTTGTCTCCAATAAAGTTTTTTGAGTTTGAATGTTGTTGCTAGAGACAATTTTATCACACATATCTGATTCCTAGTATCAATGGGCTTGGTCATATAATCATTTGAGACAGGCAGTCTTTTTTTCTTTGTTTTGCAAACTCTGTTGCATCAGCTATACATACAAGTGTATATTACTGCCTCAGCTCTAGAATTAAAGGGGAAGCAAATCGAAGCTGTAATATTTAATCCTATAATTACTATTTACAAACCCCATTTTTCCTCACCCTTTTTTATTTCACGTTATTAAATTGTTATCTTGAAAGGTTCTCTTTTTAATGACTATTGCCTGAGATTACTATTTCTGAGATCTCTGCTTTGCAATGTGAATTCCCTTTATCTTTTTTTTTTTCATGCAGATAAGGCAGTTTTACGTACTAAATTTAGGTTTTCTTCCTAAGGTTGTGTCAGGTCGCAACATCAATTAAGAGATTGTGGTTCCTTCCTTGTGTCCTAATCCTTCATCGAAGGAACGCTTAATTCACAATTTGGATGTGTTTCGCGCTTTGAAGTTCTATCTTCAGGCTACTAAGGAGTTTAGACAATCTTCCTCTTTGTTTGTTGTCTATTAGGGGAAGCGTAAGGGGCAGAAGGCTACTTCGACTTCCCTATCTTTTTTGTTAAGGAGTCTCATCCGCTTAGCTTGCGAGACAGCGGTACATCATCCTCCTGAGAGGATAACGGCTCATTCCACTAGAGCAGTGGCTTTCTCTTGGGCCTTTAAGAACGAGGCCTCTATGGATCAGATTTGTAAGGCGGCTACCTGGTCCTCTTTACATATTTTTTTTCTAATTTTTACTAGTTTGATGTTTTTGCTTCGCCTGAAGCAGCTTTCGGTAGAAAAGTTTTGCAGGCTCTGGAGCCCTCAGAATAAGATTCGCCTCTTCTTTTTTGTTCCCTCCCGTTATTCATTCAGTGTCCCCTGGAGCTTGGGTATTGTTTTCCCAACAGTATAGAATGAAGCTGTGGACTCTCCTTATCTTAGGAAGGAAAACATAATTTTATGCTTACCATGGCCCCCGTCCGTTTTTTCTTGTCTAAGGGCGGCCCCCTATTATTTATCTTATTCTTCTGGCACCATTTATACCCTACTATTTCTCATTTTTGTCCTCCCGCTGCAGAATGACTGGGGTAATGAGGAAGTGGGAGGGATATTTAAGCCTTTGGCTGTGGTGTCTTTGCCTACTCCTGCTGGCCAGGTGTTGTATTTCCCAACCGTAATGAATGAAGCCGCGGACTCTCCCTATCCGGAAGGAAAGGAATTTTATCTGGTAAGCATAAATTATGTTTTATGCTTACCTGATAAATTTCTTTTTTCCAGGCATGGAGAGTCCACGACCCCACCATCTTTTTAAACCTCAGTCACCTATACACCCTTGTGTTTCTTCTCCATTTTGCTTCGGACGAATGACTGGGGATTATGGGTAAGGGAAGTTAAACTTAACAGCTTTGCTGGGGTGCTCTTTGCCGCCTCCTGCTAGCCAGGAGTTGAATATCCCATTAGTAATTGGAATGACGTTGTGGACTCTCCATGCCCGGAAAGAAATTTATCAGGTAAGCATACATTTTGTTTTTGTTACTAAACTAATATAGTCTCCCATATAAAATTCTATTATTACCCCTTAAATATTTTATTTTATTCTGAGAACGTTAACATGAAAACTGACCCTTTCTGATTTTTTTTTTCTCTATGGTTCTGTCCTTTTCCTTTTTGTCTCTATTTGCTTGGCATAAAGGTATAACTGGAGGAAGAGGGAAGGGAGGTATGAGGAGGGTGGGTTTCCTGTTTTTGAATAGTTTGTCCCCAAGCAGCTGGGTTACTATTAACCCATTAGTTTAGAATAATCTCCTGCTTCATGTGCTGTTATTAATGATATGAAGAAACTAATTTAACAAAGTATGAGATTGGATAGTGTGTTGGTGCATTTTGTTTAGAGGAGCACATGCAGTGATTATCCTGTTTTCTATTTACTGTATGTCTATGGTTGATGACATAGTATAGTGCTTCTGTATAAGGCAGTGGTTTTATATCTAATGACCTGGAGGATGTCTACTTATGGCTTCCACAAAATGCCAATGATGACACCTCAAAGCATCAATACAATGTTATATCTTAAATGCTTGATCTTGCTCTTATAAGATTACTTGTTCTGATTGTGCATTATTCAAAAGCACTGGTCTATCTTTGTTTTCACTTATTGCTCGAAGAATCTGCCCACTGCATTATCATAACTTCATATCTCAATATTATATGATTTTTAACATCTTTTGATTCATTGAATTGAAATTTCAAGGGTGCACACCAACATATATGGGTTCTGAGTACATTAAAAATGTTGCACTTTATTTTGACAAAAATATAAATAATTCAACATGAAGGTTTATAGAGGGCACACGTTGTTTGTTTTATTGGAAAAAGAGATGGTTCCAGGGCATAAACATACTCATGTTACCAGTGCACATGATTAAAGCCTCAGGAGACGCATATGTATGCTGCACATGACCAATCCGCTGCAAGATCATGTTCCCTAATTAAAGAGTTTGACCATAATGTGGTTTTTCTTTACACAGGGCCATACAGGAGAGTCTTCTAGCCAACTCCCAAAGTGCCACCTCCAGTCTTAGTAGCCATTCTCATAGCTATGACAAGGACTTGCAGTTTGCCATGGAACTTTCTGCCAAGGAGCTAGAAGAACAAGAGAAGCAGCGCCTTCAGGAGGAGTCAGAGCTACAGGAGATCCTGCAACTTTCACTCATGGAAAAATAGGCTCTCACAAAACAAACACACACACACCTAGGCTGAGGAACCTCCTATGATACGGGTCTTGCCCTCACCTTTCTAAAACCAGCAGAATCGCTATATGTGAGGGAATAGGAGATCAGACTCTGTATCTACCAAAGAACTGAGACCTTTTGATACTCCTTTATCTTTATTTTTGTTTCTGCTTCCAGGCCTCTCAAACTGGGAACTCTTGTGTTCTTTGCCTACCACCTCGCTGATTATGGCAGCGTGAATTTCTGTTAACTTTTCAACTAACACGTGATGGAAACTGAAATTCTGGATGTAAAATAAGTTTCTTATGTAGTTTTTTTTATAACGACCATAGGACTCTGCAGTGTCTTATCATAAAGGTGCATTCACTTTGTTGTAAAATAATACCTCCAATTTTAAAACTGGGTGGATATTTAAATAGCCATAAAAGTGTCTACTCCTGATGTATTTTAACCTCTTTAGGGCTGGAGTTCCTTACACGAGTGTGGGAGTGGTTAAACAGTGGTTACAACGTTTAGTTATTAACCAATACAAAGACTAGTTACTATCTAGTAGCTTGTTAAAGGTGCAATCACCAAGGATATTTGAGGGAAAATGTAAGAAATGAATTAACACATTTTTATTTATTTATATATTTTTTTTTTCTAGTTGTACAGTTTTATTTTAATTTTTGCTGGGATTTGAAACTTATTTAACTTTAGATCACATAAATGTATAATTCATTTTCATGTCTTATAAGGAAAACTTGTTTTTAGACTATCCAAGATCTGACTGATTTGACCACAGGAAATAAATTTTATCCCATCAACATGATATGAACAACATGAACAACTGATATAATTAATTTGGAAATGAACGGAGTTGACTATGTAGTTAAAGCGGTTATTATAGTTTTTCCTGGGTCCACCAATGTCTGCTTCATATAATTCACTTGTTAGATGATTTTGTTTTTCTATTCCCCATCATTATAGCCGTTTGAGTTCTTTAAAGGGACATAAAGTGCAAAAAAGACATAAGCATTTTATTATTGCACTAATGCTCGCATATAACTGTGTTTAACCCTGGCAAAGGAGGGGCACACACAGGTAAAGGGACAGTAAAAACCTTGAGATTTTTAAATATGTTTTAGTTATGCATAATGAAACATCTTGTCTATATATTTTTATTATTTATTTCTCAGTTTCATGTAATTTAGCTCTGATAATTGTGGTTTTTCGAATTTTTGGAACTTGAATGAACTCTGCTGACTTATTAAGTCTAACCATGTTACATATCTGCCGTAATTGGCTTTAGCTGAGAACTGCAAAATATTGCACTTCATAGTAACATTAGTCTGCAGGCAACAAGGCTAGCCAAAATGGTGGGTGCAGTTTGGCTATTGAAAAACATTTGCTGCAAAAAGGAGGTTAATTTGTTATACAAACGTGGCTGATATATTATTCTATAACAACACAACTGAAATGCCTTATAATATACAAGATGTTTACTGTCCCTTTTAAAGACGGCTCCAGAGCACCAACACACTATTGGGAACTAGATGAACACATCCGGCAAGCAAACAGAAAGCCTTTGTGTGTCTAGCCACCAATAACGAGCTATCTCCCAGTAGTGCATTACTGCTACTGAGCCTGACTTGCTATACTTTTCAGCAAAGGATACTACGGATAATAGTAGTAAATTGAAAAGTCTCTTCAAATGGCATGCTCTATCTGAACCATGAAAGTGTTTTTAATTTTGACTTTTATGTCCCTTTTAAAAGGGCTGATTTTTAGAGTGTTTCCTTTTGTTTCTCCTAGTCAGCATTTTATTTACAATAGCTGCACTTAAAGGGAAATTACAGCTAAGTATTATATGTATATATATTTTTTAAAAGCATAATGGATTGCACCTTTTTAAAATTGCAAGAGAGGAAATTGTTAGGAAAAATTAAAATGTGTACATTTCATGTAAAATTAGAAATATATTTGCCTAAAATATTACCTCCAAAAACAAGTGCAAATAGTTTCAGAGATGTCTACAAAAATCTGCAGCAAAGTTTTATTTTATATTTAGCAAAGTATACTCAATATATGAAAAATAAGCAAGACTAGAACAATTTCAAGGGAAATGGAAGGCAAAATATTTTTCTATTTAGATGCAGCCTACATGTTCAATATCCTTTTAAGTATATTAAAAGGTATTTTAAACACATTTTTTTTCTTTAATGATTTAGATAAATCATATCATTTAAAACAACTTTTGAATCAGCAGCTAGCTCCCAGCAATGCATTGCTACTCCTGAGCCTACCTAGGTATTCTGTTCAAAAAGGATACCAAGAGGACGACGCAAAGTAGACAATAGAAGTAAAGTGGAAAGCATTTCACATGCTCTATCTAAATCATAAAAGTTTAATTTAGACTTTATTGTCCCTTTAAGTTACCTTTACATTAATGCAAATTTAGATAGGCTCAGGGGTGTGCATGTGTCTTAATTTTATGTTGTTAGAAAAACTGCTGCCATGTAATGCTCGAGTAACGTGCACACCACAGAGCCTACCTCCGTTTGCTTTTAAAGAAAGGAGCCAAGTTTTAACAAATTGTATGTTTAGTTTACCTCATGAAAGTTAACTTTTGACCTCAATGTCCCTTTAAGGTACTTTTAGAAGAAATGTATAATGATTTATTGATCTTCGTTTTTTTAAATGTTTATGGTAAAATAGAAAAAGACAACCAATGGAGAAATATTATGAAATTTAGCTTATGTTCCTCCTTATTAGCAAAGCCCAGTGGAGTTTTAAAGTTTTGATGGGAAATTCCTTTGCCATGCTTATAATTCTGAGAAGATTGGATAGTTTTTAATATGTGATTTACAAGGGTTTTAAATTCATTGTTACACTTTTTTTTTTTTTTAGCACTAACATTTTTTTCTACTTTGGAGTTGCTGTATTATATTTATGTGCTGAAGGCACTGATTTATATTGTGCTTTATTTATAGGCTATATATTTTAAATTATAGCAGCCAACACTCCCTTTCCAGCGTGCACGATTGGCTTTTCCTTAACATTTCATTTATTTATATTTTTCTGTAGTAGGAAATGTACATCATTATTGATAAAATTATATATATAATTTGCAGATAGATTATTTCTGATTTACTCAAACTGTGGAGATTTTCTCAGCTATTTATGACTGTATGTGGTGGGTGCAAAAGCCAAGCAAGATGTACTTACTTTCTAAAATTAAAAACTTTTACTGTCAACTCTGGCAGCTAAGGAATTATCTTTGGGTTACTCGCCATAAGAAAGTTTCCGGTTATGTTATATATGGAGTGCACGGTGTATGAATAAAATAGAACCAATTTACTATGGTCCTTTCTTAGTAATGTCTGTAAAACACTAGTGTTTTTCTCAAAATAAAAAAGGTAAAGTGAGGGCGCTTAGACGCTAAAGATACCAATAAATAATAAATATTTAATAAGTCAAACTTAAAAGCTATAGATTGATTAACTGGGATGTCTCTCAGTATAACATTACATATAATATGAAACGGACACAGTTATATTACACGAACAAGTAATAAAATACTGCGTGAAATAAAAACAAAGTATTTTAGAGAATAGACACAATGCTAAAAACTACTATTACTATATATATATTTACATACATACACTATTTGTACCACCTTCAGCAACTATATCTAATATAAAGTCATCCGTGTGTACAATTTTAGATGATATGGGGCACAATACCTTAATCCATAAAGACACTCCTAATATGTACACATCCAGTCGCTGCATAAAGTTAGGACTTTCACAATAAACACAGTAAATCAATAGACACAACACTGGAAACTGAGGCTTGTGTAATATACGTGGGTATAGCTTAGATGATCAATGGCACAGTACCTACCTTAATCAATGAGGGCACTTATGCGGCTAAACTTAGAACCATATTCTTGTGACCACGGCTGCTTCTCAGTGTACTTTCCTTGAGTGCGCCGCTCGGTCACGTAACGGCTTCCTAGATCACACATGAGAATCTCTTTCAATATTGTTTGTCTATGCCATGCCTCTTATTGCTATTAGTCCAAGGTATCAGAGTGGTGGTGTCCAAATATAAAATAAAGGAGGGGTATCAGTTTGGGTCACTTTTCTTTCTTGTAATTGGCAAGAGTCAATGAGCTAGTGACATATGGGATATACAATCCTACCAGGAGGGGCAAAGTTTCCCAAACCTCAAAATTCCTATAAATACACCCCTCACCACACCCACAATTCAGTTTTTACAAACTTTGCCTCCTATCGAGGTGGTGAATTAAGTTTGTGCTTGATTTTCTTCTGTGATATGCGCTTCTCAGCATTTTGAAGCCCGATTCCTCTCAGAGTACAGTGAATGTCAGAGGGATGTGAAGGGAGTATCACCTATTGAATTCTATGGTTTTCCTTGCGGGAAATCCTTTCCATAGGTTCTCTGTTATCGGTCGTCGAGATTCATTGCCTACCTCCCTTTTCAGATCGATATACTCTCATATTCCATTACCTATACTGATAACTGTTTCAGTACTGGTTTGGCTATCTGCTATATGTGGATGGGTGTCTTTCAGTAAGTATGTTTTCATTACTTAAGACACTCTCAGCTATGGTTTGGCACTTTATGTATTAATGTAAAGTTCTAAATATATGTATTGTACTTATATTTGCCATAAGTCAGGTTTATGTGTATATCCTTTTGCAGACTATCAGTTTCAAAATTGGTAAAAACGTATTTAGAAAGTTATTTTTCTTACCTGGGGTATAGTCTTTTCTTAAAAATTGACTGTTTTCTTTCATTTTCGTGGGCAAAATTAGGCTCGCGAGGCCGCAAAATGCTATTATTTGTGTCCTCCTTGTCGCGAGAATTTTTTTGGCGCGAAGGTACGTTCGTTGGCGCAAGTTGGCTGTTTCCGGCATCTTAGTTAGGTGACGCCAGCAACCCACAAGGTTGCGTCTGCCATGACGCGAGTTGCGTCATTTCTGGATGTTAGTGCCAAAACATTTCATTTCCTCTTAAGGACATGACGAGTCCACGGATCATCTTCATTACTTATGGGATATTCACCTCCTGGTCAGCAGGAGGAGGCAAAGAGCACCCACAGCAGAGCTGTTAAATAGCTCCTCCCTTCCCTCTCAACCCAGTCATTCTCTTTGCCTGCGTTAGTGATAGGAGATGGCAAAGTGAGGTGTTAGAAAAGATTCTTCAATCAAGAGTTAGTTATTTTCAAAGTGGTGCCAGTGAGTTGTCAGTATATTTATCAAAATCTAAGTAGTGCTCTCCAAATAATATATCAGCTTATGGCAGGGTTATAACACAATATATTTAATAATTATCCTTAAAAATAGAAACCCTTAACCAACATGCATCTACTAGAAACCATACAATTAATATAAATACCTGAATTCTTTTATTTAGTTAATATCCATGAACATTTTGAAATATATTTGCTATACCAGAATATGACACAATATTATATACATTAAAACCAACTATTAAGATATGCTATCTTTCTTACAAACCCCAGAAAAATTTACCTTCACAAATCAGCCTTATTTACAAATAGCCTTTCATTCAGTTAACACAATGGGACTAAAACCTTTAACTTTTAACATCCAAGCAATACAATTCTAAACAGTGCTTATAAACAATAGGATAATATATATTATGCTATTTAACTGCAATTTATCCTAATACAATATTGATTTAAAACACCAGAACTTTCACAGATAAATCACTTAGCCTACCAGATACAAATTTAAACAATACCTATGCTTATAAAATATTAACTTGAAATAAAAACTGCTTCTTTAAATCTTTTAACTGTACTTTAAACTGTAGTGACTTAGAATTTAACTAATAGTCTTACCAATAACCTTGAATACGTTACCAGGGTAAAGAGCAGTTGATATCCAATATTCCTTAATAGGAATTATTTTACCTCAGATCACCAATAAGTGTATATCGCAATCAATGAGAAAGTTAGATTCGCTTTGCTTGAGTAAAGTGGTTTTTCATGCCAGCATCCAATTACAAGTCAGCTCAGCACAAAATCTGTCCTCTCTATTGCATTCACTTTTTATCAGTTTTCCATCATGGGTAAATTATGGTTGGCCCTCCTCGTCCCTTCTGATTGGATATTTGGAATACCTGATTGGATTGGCCCTTAACGGAGTTGAGCATGTTTACCATGGCAACGCATCTTTTGAACAGTTAAATTCCCTTAACTGTCCTACCGGTATTGGCCCTTAGGTGGCAGCATTACAAACAGACACAGCAATACATGCAGCATGACAATACATACAAATTCATTTAACCAACATTTTTAGACAGTGAAATATTTCTTTAAACTATGTAATAACTGCCATAATTTCGTGTATTAATCTCTCCCAATATTAATTATAGATGGAGCAGCATCAGATCAATTCCCTGATCGTTTTGATATGAAACATCATGTTTTTTTAATATTACATTATATTAAAAGAATTATGCTGCTAATTATTTTGAAATGAATGGCATTTAAACATCTGTCATATATGTATTTACACAATTTCAGCCTATTTCCCATTTCCAATAGTTCTGCCTGCATGCATTCCTCTATGATCCATCTGAAAAATAGAAAATTTATGTTATATATATGCACTTCAAATATGGGATTATTAAAATGGTTATTTAATCTATACTAATTCTGAATTTATTTCCTATATAAATATCCCATGCAGCAATTATCTATTTAATATAATGTGTTCAATTTCAATATATATTCATGTGTTTAAATTTATTATCATATAAAAGACCGTCACATATCCATTAAAAATATATATATTTTCTTATAATTCTGAAGTGTATTCTACTTGCCTATAACATAGTTGTTTTAAAATTTTATTGTGAGCCATTTGCTTTCTCTGTGTTATCCTTCCCAGACTATTAGTCTTTTACTCACCACATGGGGTCTTTTTGTGCCTGAGAGTAATGCTGACATTCTCACAAAACATGTCATTTGCAACTAGACTAACAGGTTCCTCTGTGAGGAGTAGGGAGTTTATCACACATTTCCACTTTGAAAAACAAGTGGTGTCCTGATCTATGTATCAAAAGGCTGTCTTTGACACAACAGGAAGTGGGCCTCAAAGGCTATATTAACTCTCAATTATGGTAAAACATGTTTGTATTTTCATCTATTGAGTAAATGTTTTAGTGTCAAGCCTTTGGAGACATCCTGTCTGTAGTTTAGTCCTGAAATGTTTATTCAAACTTGTGGGGGTTTTGCAAATCAAATCCTGACATCAGAATTTAAACCTTATTTCTCCAACATAGGTGTGTCCGGTCCACGGCGTCATCCTTACTTGTGGGATATTCTCTTCCCCAACAGGAAATGGCAAAGAGCCCAACAAAGCTGGTCACATGATCCCTCCTAGGCTCCGCCTTCCCCAGTCATTCTCTTTGCCGTTGTACAGGCAACATCTCCACGGAGATGGCTTAGAGTTTTTTGGTGTTTAACTGTAGTTTTTATTCTTCAATCAAGAGTTTATTTTAAAATAGTGCTGGTATGTACTATTTACTCTGAAACAGAAAAGTGATGAAGATTTCTGTTTGTAAGAGGAAAATGATTTTAGCAACCGTTACTAAAATCGATGGCTGTTTCCACACAGGACTGTTGAGAGGAATTAACTTCAGTTGGGGGAAACAGTGAGCAGACTTTTGCTACTTGAGGTATGACACATTTCTAACAAGACTATGTAATGCTGGAAGCTGTCATTTTCCCTATGGGATCCGGTAAGCCATTTTTATTACATAAGAATAAAGGGCTTCACAAGGGCTTTTAAGACTGGTAGACATTTTCTGGGCTAAAACGATTGATATATAAGCATTTTTAATACTTCATAGCTTTGAGGAATTATTTTATTCTTGGGAATTATGTAAAATAACCGGCAGGCACTGTATTGGACACCTTGTTCTCTAGGGGCTTTCCCTAATCATAGGCAGAGCCTCATTTTCGCGCCTCTATTGCGCAGTTGTTTTTGAGAAGCATGACATGCAGATGCATGTGTGAGGAGCTCTGATACATAGAAAAGGCTTTCTGAAGGCGTCATTTGGTATCGTATTCCCCTTTGGGCTTGGTTGGGTCTCAGCAAAGCAGATACCAGGGACTGTATAGGGGTTAAACATAAAAACGGCTCCGGTTCCGTTATTTTAAGAGTTAAAGCTTTCAAATTTGGTGTGCAATACTTTTAAGGCTTTAAGACACTGTGGTGAAATTTTGGTGAATTTTGAACAATTCCTTCATACTTTTTCACATTTGCAGTAATAAAGTGTGTTCAGTTTAAATTTAAAGTGACAGTAACGGTTTTATTTTAAAACGTTTTTTGTACTTTGTTATCAAGTTTATGCCTGTTTAACATGTCTGAACTACCAGATAGACTGTGTTCTGTATGTGGGGAAGCCAAGGTTCCTTCTCATTTAAATAGATGTGATTTATGTGACACAAAATTTAGAGAAAATGATGCCCAAGATGATTCCTCAAGTGAGGGGAGTAAGCATGGTACTGCATCATCCCCTCCTTCGTCTACGCCAGTCTTGCCCACACAGGAGGCCCCTAGTACATCTAGTGCGCCAATACTCCTTACTATGCAACAATTAACGGCTGTAATGGATAATTCTATCAAAAACATTTTAGCCAAAATGCCCACTTATCAGCGAAAGCGCGACTGCTCTGTTTTAGAAAATACGGAAGAGCATGAGGACGCTGATGATATTGGTTCTGAAGTGCCCCTACACCAGTCTGAGGGGGCCAGGGAGGTTTTGTCTGAGGGAGAAATTTCAGATTCAAGGAAAATTTCTCAACAAGCTGAACCTGATGTGATTACATTCAAATTTAAATTGGAACATCTCCGCGCTCTGCTTAAGGAGGTGTTATCTACTCTGGATGATTGTGAGAATTTGGTCATTCCAGAGAAATTATGTAAGATGGACAAGTTCCTAGAGGTCCCGGGGCCCCCCGAAGCTTTTCCTATACCCAAGCGGGTGGCGGATATTGTAAACAAAGAATGGGAAAGGCCCGGCATACCTTTCGTCCCTCCCCCTATATTTAAGAAATTGTTTCCTATGGTCGACCCCAGAAAGGACTTATGGCAGACAGTCCCCAAGGTCGAGGGGGCGGTTTCTACTCTAAACAAACGCACCACTATACCCATAGAAGATAGTTGTGCTTTCAAAGATCCTATGGATAAAAAATTAGAGGGTTTGCTTAAAAAGATGTTTGTTCAGCAAGGTTACCTTCTACAACCAATTTCATGCATTGTTCCTGTCACTACAGCAGCGTGTTTCTGGTTCGATGAACTAGAAAAGGCGCTCAATAAAGATTCTTCTTATGAGGAGATTTTGGACAGAATTCATGCTCTCAAATTGGCTAACTCTTTCACCTTAGACGCCACTTTGCAATTGGCTAGATTAGCGGCGAAAAATTCTGGGTTTGCTATTGTGGCGCGCAGAGCGCTTTGGCTAAAATCTTGGTCAGTGGATGCGTCTTCCAAGAACAAATTGCTTAACATTCCTTTCAAGGGGAAAACGCTGTTTGGCCCTGACTTGAAAGAGATTATTTCTGATATCACTGGGGGTAAGGGCCACGCCCTTCCTCAGGATAGGTCTTTCAAGGCTAAAAATAAAACACATTTTCGTCCCTTTCGCAGAAACGGACCAGCCCCAAGTGCTACATCCTCTAAGCAAGAGGGTAATACTTCTCAAGCCAAGCCAGCCTGGAGGCCAATGCAAGGCTGGAACAAAGGTAAGCAGGCCAAGAAACCTGCTACCAAGACAGCATGAGATGTTGGCCCCCGATCCGGGACCGGATCTGGTGGGGGGCAGACTCTCTCTCTTCGCTCAGGCTTGGGCAAGAGATGTTCTGGATCCTTGGGCGCTGGAAATAGTCTCCCAAGGTTATCTTCTGGAATTCAAGGGGCTTCCCCCAAGGGGGAGGTTCCACAGGTCTCAATTGTCTTCAGACCACATAAAAAAAACAGGCATTCTTACATTGTGTAGAAGACCTGTTAAAAATGGGAGTGATTCATCCTGTTCCATTAGGAGAACAAGGGATGGGGTTCTACTCCAATCTGTTCATAGTTCCCAAAAAAGAGGGAACATTCAGACCAATCTTAGATCTCAAGATCCTAAACAAGTTTCTCAAGGTTCCATCGTTCAAAATGGAAACCATTCGAACAATTCTTCCTTCCATCCAGGAAGGTCAATTCATGACCACGGTGGATTTAAAGGATGCGTATCTACATATTCCTATCCACAAGGAACATCATCGGTTCCTAAGGTTCGCCTTTCTGGACATGCATTACCAGTTTGTGGCACTTCCGTTCGGATTAGCCACTGCTCCAAGAATTTTCACAAAGGTACTGGGGTCCCTTCTAGCGGTGCTAAGACCAAGGGGCATTGCAGTAGTACCTTACTTGGATGACATTCTGATTCAAGCGTCGTCCCTTCCACAAGCAAAGGCTCACACGGACATCGTCCTGGCCTTTCTCAGATCTCACGGGTGGAAAGTGAACGTAGAAAAAAGTTCTCTATCTCCGTCAACAAGAGTTCCCTTCTTGGGAACAATAATAGACTCCTTAGAAATGAGGATTTTTCTGACAAAGGCCAGAAAATCAAAACTTCTAAACTCTTGTCAAGTACTTCATTCTGTTCCTCTTCCTTCCATAGCGCAGTGCATGGAAGTAATAGGTTTGATGGTCGCGGCAATGGACATAGTTCCTTTTGCGCGAATTCATCTGAGACCATTACAACTGTGCATGTTCAGTCAGTGGAATGGGGATTATACAGATTTGTCTCCGACGATACAAGTAGATCAGAGGACCAGAGATTCACTCCGTTGGTGGCTGTCCCTGGACAACCTGTCACAGGGGATGAGCTTCCGCAGACCAGAGTGGGTCATTGTCACGACCGACGCCAGTCTGGTGGGCTGGGGCGCGGTCTGGGGACTCCTGAAAGCTCAGGGTCTTTGGTCTCGGGAAGAATCTCTTCTCCCGATAAATATTCTGGAACTAAGAGCGATATTCAATGCTCTCAAGGCTTGGCCTCAGCTAGCAAAGGCCAAATTCATACGGTTTCAATCGGACAACATGACGACTGTTGCGTACATCAACCATCAGGGGGGAACAAGGAGTTCCCTGGCGATGGAAGAAGTGACCAAAATCATTCAATGGGCGGAGACTCACTCCTGCCACTTGTCTGCAATCCACATCCCAGGAGTGGAAAATTGGGAAGCGGATTTTCTGAGTCGTCAGTCATTTCATCCAGGGGAGTGGGAACTCCATCCGGAAATCTTTGCCCAAATTACTCAGTTGTGGGGCATTCCAGACATGGATCTGATGGCCTCTCGTCAGAACTTCAAGGTTCCTTGCTACGGGTCCAGATCCAGGGATCCCAAGGCGACTCTAGTAGATGCACTAGTAGCACCTTGGACCTTCAAACTAGCATATGTGTTCCCACCGTTTCCTCTCATTCCCAGGCTGGTAGCCAGGATCAATCAGGAGAGGGCATCGGTGATCTTGATAGCTCCTGCGTGGCCACGCAGGACTTGGTATGCAGACCTGGTGAATATGTCATCGGCTCCACCATGGAAGCTACCTTTGAGACGGGACCTTCTTGTTCAAGGTCCGTTCGAACATCCGAATCTGGTCTCACTCCAACTGACTGCTTGGAGATTGAACGCTTGATTTTATCAAAGCGAGGGTTCTCAGATTCTGTCATTGATACTCTTGTTCAGGCCAGAAAGCCTGTAACTAGAAAAATCTACCATAAAATATGGAAAAGATATATCTGTTGGTGTGAATCTAAAGGATTCCCTTGGGACAAGATAAAAATTCCTAAGATTCTATCCTTTCTTCAAGAAGGTTTGGAGAAAGGATTATCTGCAAGTTCTTTGAAGGGACAGATTTCTGCTTTGTCTGTGTTACTTCACAAAAAGCTGGCAGCTGTGCCAGATGTTCAAGCTTTTGTTCAGGCTCTGGTTAGAATCAAGCCTGTTTACAAACCTTTGACTCCTCCTTGGAGTCTCAATTTAGTTCTTTCAGTTCTTCAGGGGGTTCCGTTTGAACCCCTACATTCCGTTGATATCAAGTTATTATCTTGGAAAGTTTTGTTTTTGGTTGCAATTTCTTCTGCAAGAAGAGTTTCAGAGTTATCTGCTCTGCAGTGTTCTCCTCCTTATCTGGTGTTCCATGCAGATAAGGTGGTTTTGCGTACTAAACCTGGTTTTCTTCCGAAAGTTGTTTCTAACAAAAACATTAACCAGGAGATAGTCGTGCCTTCTTTGTGTCCGAATCCAGTTTCAAAGAAGGAACGTTTGTTGCACAATTTGGATGTAGTTCGTGCTCTAAAATTCTATTTAGATGCTACAAAGGATTTTAGACAAACATCTTCCTTGTTTGTTGTTTATTCTGGTAAAAGGAGAGGTCAAAAAGCAACTTCTACCTCTCTCTCTTTTTGGCTTAAAAGCATCATCAGATTGACTTACGAGACTGCCGGACGGCAGCCTCCTGAAAGAATCACAGCTCATTCCACTAGGGCCGTGGCTTCCACATGGGCCTTCAAGAACGAGGCTTCTGTTGATCAGATATGTAAGGCAGCGACTTGGTCTTCACTGCACTCTTTTACTAAATTTTACAAATTTGATACTTTTTGCTTCTTCTGAGGCTATTTTTGGGAGAAAGGTTTTGCAAGCCGTGGTGCCTTCCATCTAGGTGACCTGATTTGCTCCCTCCCTTCATCCGTGTCCTAAAGCTTTGGTATTGGTTCCCACAAGTAAGGATGACGCCGTGGACCGGACACACCTATGTTGGAGAAAACAGAATTTATGTTTACCTGATAAATTACTTTCTCCAACGGTGTGTCCGGTCCACGGCCCGCCCTGGTTTTTTAATCAGGTCTGATAATTTATTTTCTTTAACTACAGTCACCACGGTATCATATGATTTCTCCTATGCAAATATTCCTCCTTTACGTCGGTCGAATGACTGGGGAAGGCGGAGCCTAGGAGGGATCATGTGACCAGCTTTGCTGGGCTCTTTGCCATTTCCTGTTGGGGAAGAGAATATCCCACAAGTAAGGATGCCGCCGTGGACCGGACACACCGTTGGAGAAAGTAATTTATCAGGTAAACATAAATTCTGTTTCCAGTAATATCTGATAAAAAATATGGTTTCATACATAAACACATTTCCCTGTCCTATTGACATATATATATATATATATATATATATATATATATATATATATATATATATATATATATATATATATATATATATATATATATATATATATATGTATATGTATTTACCTCTGCCCTGACAGAGTGCTGCTTTTCTCCAGGGTGTAGCCTAGACCTGATCAGTCTCTGTAGTAGGGCGTTTGGTGGCTTTAAAGCGATAGGAACTGGTGGGACATAATTCTCACTGAGCCTCCTACATTATTGCGCTGCCCTAATCCTGACAGCCTAAGGAACAGTGTACTCAGGCTAATCAGTATCCACATGGCTCTGAGAGGGACAAGACCTCTTAGACCAGCTGGGTTGGCCTGCTGTCAGTCAGCATATAAGGTAAGTGCTAACTTTTCTTTATTGCTGGGGTCAGACTCAGAAATAAGCACTTTTCTTTACAAGGTTGCATAATCTGACTGGGGCTCTTCGTGATTATGCTGGGACTAGACACTCTCTAAGTTTAGAGAGTTCATTTTGTCAGCTAGATGTACAGGCAAGGGCTGAGGAGAGTAGAAAAAAAAACTTTTAATGTGCACATGTGGTTATTTTTTGGTGGAAACCGTTAACTTATTTTGGCTCCATTTTTTTCTCTTGTACTACGCCCAGGAGGGGCGGGGTTTTGTCTCCCGCGCTATTTCCTGCTTCAGTGTGCCGTCCTTCAGCTCCGGAGCAGAAGTACTTGCTTTTTCTGCAGCCACATGGCTTTTTTTTCATTGAATCAGTCAGGAGGTTGCAGAATTGGGTGTGGCTGAGTTCCGGATCGTTCCTCAGGGCTCCGGTTGGTCAGTGGGGCAGGTAGGCACCTCAGCAGAGCTGCTGAGGTGTAGAGGTGTCATTGTTAAGACTTAATCCTATAAATGCTTTGTTTTTTTCAGTATCTTCATTGCTGACAGAAAAAAAGTGTTAACGCTTTATTATTTAAAGGCACAGTAACGTTTTTTTTCCCAACAGAATTATCCTCCCTTAAGCTAAATAGGATTCGAATAAGCCCCAAGGCTCATTGCTGATAGCAGTAATGCTATAGTACTATATTTAAAAAGCAAAAAAAAAAAAAACCTTTTTTAGTGTTTGTTTTTTTGAGTTGTGTTATGGATGTGGACATGGAGCTATGCAATCTAGCAACTGTTCTATGTGCTTGAGTGCCTGTGTTGAACCACCAATGCCTTTTTGTCCCTCATGTATTGAGAGGGCTTTGAGCTACAAGGATAAGATTTTGCATGTGCAAAATCTTTCTAGGCCAGGTACTTCCCAGGAGTCTCTAGATGAGTCTCGCAGTATGCCGCATCTCTCTCCTCAAATGTCCCAAGTTTAATGCAGCGCAAGCAGCGTCCCTGTTAACCCTTCGCAAGCCTTATTGGAGGTCTCCTTAAAGGACCTGGCTTCCCTAATCTCATCTACTATTTGAGATGCCTTATCAGCCTTTCCATTGTTTCAAGGCAAGCGTAAAAGGAGGGACACTAGTGGGATCAGTGAGGTTTCTAATGCATTAGTGGCGATCTCAGATGGACCCTCCCAGGGTGCTGAGTTGGAGGGTATGGAGATGTTATCAGAAGGTGAAATTTCTGACTCAGAAGCTACTCCTTTAACTGATTCTTAAGTAGTATCTTTCAGATTTAAATTAGAACACCTCCGCCTGTTACTCGGGGAGGTTTTGGTTATTTTAGACGACTGCGACTCCTCAATAGTCGTGGCCCCTGAGAAGCTGGGTAAGCTTGACAGATATTTTGAAGTCCCTTCTTTCTCAGAAGTTTTTCCAGTCCCTAAGAGAACTTCGGAGATTATTGCTAAGGAATGGGACAGACCAGGTATTCCTTTTTCTCCGTCACCTACTTTCAAGAAGATGTTCCCTATAGCGGACGCTATTTTTTTTTTTTCTTTTTTTCAAACAAGCTTTATTGAGGAAAAAAAAAAGATATGATATATATTACAGAGATGTATAGAGAGAATCACAGTCTGCACAAAATTAAAAACAGCAATAACATGGAGCTCATGAGGTCCGGGAATAGTTCTAGATAGGGACGTTTTTATCGTAGTTTCGTTATTAAAGAGTCCCAAGTTCATGTCCTCTGCAGTTGGATAAGTCTCTCCGCCTGGTGAAAGCTTGTAGGAGTTTTCTCTTTTTTTTTTTTTTTTTTTTATTTTAAGAACAAAACATTCAACTTTTAAAAACAGTTAAACCATGCTGCTTGCTAGTCGATGCTACATTCGTTATTGTAAAACAAGATCTCTAAACCTTACTTCTACAAATGAGGCTGGGTGCGCGGGTGTTTCCTTTTCGAGTAGTGTCGAAATGTTGAAGTACATTATGACGGTCTTGGCCAATGTTCTACATGTTTCCCGGGAGCTGTGGGTTATATTGTTCTGTTTGTGATTGGGTGTCTGGGACTCTGGTCTTATCAATATGTCAGTGTCCTGTTAGGGGTGTCAAGTCTAATATGGTGTTTGTAGTGGTGTAAGTATATGTTTCCCAGTATAAGGTCAGTGCACAGTAAAAATCCATTCTGTCGGTAATAGTATAGTGGTATCTTTCCAGGGACAGGAGGTATGTAACATTCTGGGACCAGTCCTGTTTGGACAGGGTTTTGCTCTGTTTCCATAGTCTTGGGATCAGTTGTTTTGCGCTGCTAAGCATGATGTATAGTAGGGTGGATTTATATTTACACTTGATCTTGGGGGGTTTATTTAATAACAACGTTAGGGGGTCAAAGGGGATCTTTTGTGAGAGGACTTTCTGTATTTCTTCATGTACGTCCCGCCAAAAGGGCTGGAGTATAGGGCATTCCCACCATATATGGTATAACGTGCCCCTCTGTTTGCAGTTTCTCCAGCAGAGGGGATCTGAATGTTGAAACATTCTTGCCAATCTGCTTGGGTATAAGTACCATCTCCCTAACAGTTTCATATTTGTTTCAGTGATTCCCATTGATGAGGGTGCTTTGCCCATTTGTTGAAAGATGGTGTTCCAGGTTTCTGTGGGGATTGTGGTGCCTATCTCTGCTTCCCATGTCTTAGTGTAAGAGGGCAAGTGTTTGGAATGCACTGCTGTTAAAATCCTATATATCTTAGATAGTGTTCCCTTTATTACTGCTGGGGAGTGGCATAATTGTTCAATGGGGGAAAGACCTCTAGTCAGGTTGGGCTTATCTTTGTGATGGGAGAGGAAGTGTGATAATTGGAAGTATTCAAACCATCTATTGAAATACGTTATATTTTTGTCCATTAAGGATGTTTTAGGCAGTATAACCCCCTTATCTATCACTGAGCATATTGGTAAGCCTGCATCGATGGAATAGGAGCCTTCTGCCCACATGTGTCCTAGTGGTGGATAGTCACCATTGTGGCAAAGGGGGGTCAATGGCAAGGGGATTGTAGATATGTGTCTTTGGGACTTTACCTGACTGTCCCATGTGCCTAAAGTATCTGTCACCAACGAGGAGGCAAATATAGGACACTGTCTGTGTTGTTTATGTGTCCAGCATAAGGCCCCTAGACTCTGTGAGTCTGCTAGTTCGTGTTCTAGTTTCACCCATTCTTTATTTCGTGCATTTTTGCACCAATCTATTATTCTAGTCAACTGGGCAGCTTGGTGGTATAAGAGGAGATTCGGTACTCCAAGACCCCCTTTGTCTCTATCTCTATAGAGTATCGATTTTGCTATTCTGGGATGTTTGTGAGCCCAGATAAATGTATTAACTACCCTTTGTGCGACGTTTATATATTGCGGTGGGGGCTGAACAGGCACCGTCTGAAATAGGTATAAGAATCTGGGCAATATACTCATCTTAAAAGCCTGTATCCTGCCCAACCATGAAAGGCATTTTCCCTGCCAAGTTTTTAAATCAGATTCTAATAGGTGGTGGTAATTCAGTTGATACAGGGATTCTCTTGTGTTAGTTATATGTATTCCTAGGTATTTTATGGAGGTGCTTTTAAACGTAAAGTGGTATTGTGCCGTGATCCGGTTGATTTCTTGGTCTGTGATTCTTATGCCCAGGAATTCTGATTTTGACATATTTATTTTATAATTAGAGTGCATACTGTATGCCTCAATTTCCGGCAATAGCGCCGAAAGGGACTGGAGAGGGGTGGTGAGTGAGAAAAGGATGTCATCTGCGTATAATGTTTGCTTATATTGTGTATTATTTATTTGAATTCCCTGTATGCCTATATTTTCTCTAACCCTAGAGGCCAACACCTCCATGGCTAGGACAAACAACAAGGGGGAAAGAGGACATCCCTGCCTTGTTCCATTGGATATTGCAAAGGGGTCTGATAGAGAGTCATTTAATTTGATACGGGCTGTTGGTGTTTGATAGAGGGCGAAGATTTTCTCAATAAGTTTCTCACCTATCCCAAACCTAGCTAGGGTGAGTTTCAAAAACGTCCAATCCAGTCTGTCGAACGCCTTTTCAGCGTCGACAGCCAGAAAAATTGTAGGAATATTGTAGGTGTTGGAATATTCAAGTAAATTCAGCACTTTAATGGTGTTATCCCTCGCTTCTCTATAGGGTACAAAGCCCACCTGGTTTAGGTGAATTAGTTGGAGTAAAAATCTATTGATTCTAGTGGCAATGAGTTTCGCATATAGCTTGATGTCTACGTTCAATAATGAGATGGGGCGAAAATTAGAAGGGGTATCTGCTGATTTTCCCGGTTTGGGTATAACTGTGACGTGGGCCTCCAGCATTGAAGAGAGAAACGGATGATTTTGATCTACGGCATTGAATATGGATGTCAGGTGTGGCAGTAAGATAGGTGCATACTTTTTGTAATAAGAGACGGTGAACCCGTCTGGTCCTGGGCTTTTGCCGGTGGGTAGTTGCTTAAGGGCCATGAGGATCTCCGATGTTGAGAAGGGGACCTCAAGTTCAGCAGCTTGCGAACTAGTTAGTTGGGGTAGTGAGGTGTCTGCTAAGTATGAAGTAATAGAGTTTGCTAAATCTACTGGGCAATTGTTTTTCGGGAGACTATAAAGTCTGGCGTAGTATGTTAGGAAGTGGGAGAGGATTTCTGGTGTAGTGTGTATTTTCTCATTCGCCGGGGTTCTTACTTCGTGAATAAAGGTTTTTAATTTTTTAAGTTTAAGCGAGCGTGCAAGTAGTTTCCCTGCTCTGTTGCTCTCGAAATAAAAATGTTGCTTGACTTTGAGAGCTAAGGTGTTAGCTTCTGTTATCTGTTGGTCGTGTACAACCTTCCTAGCTTGTACTAGCTCTGCTAAGATTTGTGAGGATGTGGGGTTTTTCTTGTGTTCATATTCTAGTTTAGCCAGGAGTTCCGTGGATGATCTATATAGTAACCGTGTTTGCTTTTTAACATATGCTTGGTATTTTATGTATTCTCCTCTCATAAAACATTTGTGGGCCTCCCATACTATCAGTGGGTCTGTTTCAGGAAGAGAATTAAGTTGAAAATATTCTGGGAGTAATTTCTCTATTTTACTATTGAGGTCCGTGCAATTTATTAAGTTTTCCTCTAATTTCCACTGAAATGTGCGTTTGGGTGCAGATGGCCAATCAAGTCTTGTGAGCACTGCAGAGTGATCTGACCAGACAGTGTGTGAGAGTTTCGCTGTGAGGACGTTAGACAGTCCCTTTTGGTTAGTGAGTTGGTAATCTATTCTGCTATATGTGCGGTGTGGGGAGGAAAAGAAGGTATAGTCCCTCTTCTCGGGATGTTTGAATCTCCATATGTCAAATAATGTCTGCTCATACATTATTTTCCAGATTTGTTTAATTGCGTATTGTGATATTGTGGGTTTAGGGTTTGTGGTGTCTAAGTGCGGCTGGATGGGCATATTGAAGTCCCCTCCCAGGTAAAGCGCTCCTATTGTGTGGTCTAGTATCTGTGAGAAAGCCCTTCTAAGGAACGGAAATTGCTTGGTGTTGGGTGCGTATAGGTTAACTAATGTCACCGGGGTGCCAAATAGCAAGCCGGTTACGCACAGGTATCTACCCTCCACGTCCGTATATGTTTGGATAGGAGTGAAAGAGATATCCCTGCCTATCAGGATGCTTACTCCACTGCGCTTACGGTCAGATGAGCTATGAAAGTGTTGTGTATAATATCCCCCATGGTATTTAGGCTCCTTTGACTTTAAATAGTGTGTCTCCTGTAAAAAAAGGATATTACCTCCCTTCCGTTGGAGGTCTCTCAAAGCTAGTGAGCGTTTCTGCGCTGAGTTCAGTCCCCTAGTATTCTGACTAATCAGGGTAATTATTCTATTGTTAGTGGCCATAGTTTGTCCGTGCGAATGGATCGATCAGGTAATGTGTGAAAGTGTCAGTATAGGCTCGTAAGGAAGTCACTGTTTGTGCATAGTATTTTGAATGTCTCACCGCACCCAGTCCTCTATTACATAGCATCAACTTTAAGAACATGAACCAAAACATAATAATGAGAAAAACAACATAAGAAAAAAACAAATAGCATATATTATTTCTTAATGTACAACATCTTAGAATGTGTAAGGTCATATGACTTTGCTAAAACGAGGGGGGTTGTAGACCAGCTCCTTTTTTATATTACTTAACTTTTAATCTAACATTTGCCCACAACAGCCCAGCCCTAGAAACTATATTTTCAACGGAGCTTTTACCATTTTTAACATTCCCAACTAAGGGCTGTTTTTTTTTTATTTTTATTATCAATGCACCGCTAAGAGCTGTTATGGGGAGGGCTTCGGTAGCATAGGGTGTCAGTGTTAGCTCTTATACATACTGGTGACTATTCATTAGCATTGTATTGCAAGCAATAATGTTAAAGTAATACCTATGTGTGTACAGAGAACTTAATACATTACCAAAGCACAGTTCGTTTGTTTTGGGTTTTGTCTTTGTGGCGGCTCCCCAGAATGCTCATCGTTGTAATCTGGGTCAGGAAACAGTCCCTAAGTTACAGATTGGGGCGAGATGCCTCTAGGACGTGCCAGTGTCTGGTGCTTGGATCTAGGAATGATCTTTTGCCATTCTCCAGCAGCCGTTCTTAGCGTTTTTTTCTTGGGAGGTTCAGCCTGATCTTCAGTTGATAGGCTCTCCGGTGGATCTATTTCTAATGCTGAACAGAAATCGTTAGCATCTTCTTGAGACTTGCAGTTCAGCTTTCTGTTGCCATGTAGGACGTAGAGGTGGAAAGGGAATCCCCATCTGTATAGAATTTTCTTTTGGCGGAGGAGTGCCGTCAGGGGGGCAAGATCCCTTCTCCTTTGAAGTGTTCGTTGCGACAGGTCCTGATAAAATTGGAGAACCGTTCCCCTAAACTTCACGGGCTGGTGCTTGCGTGAGAGGTTCAATAGCTCTTCTTTCACCCCAAAGTCTTTAAATTTCATAATTATATCTCTTGGAGGTGCCATATCTGGAGGTTTTGGCCTGAGGGCTCTGTGCGCCCTTACCCAGGGGATATCAGTGGAGGGAGGGATATTTTTGAGGTGGGCAAAGAGTGCTGGAAGATAAGTTGGAAAATCCTTAGGTAACACGGATTCAGGGACGCCTCGGATTCTGAGGTTTTTCCGGCGACTGCGGTTCTCAAGATCCTCAATTTTATCGTGTAGGTCAGCTATAATTGTTGTGTGATGGTTCGTGGTGTCTTGGACCGCATTGATTTCTTCCTGTAAATGATCAGAGAATTCTTCTAACGCTTCCACTCTATTGCCCATAGAGTGCAGGTCTTGTTTGAGTTCAGCTATCTCTTCACGTATGCATGAGCGAATAATGTCCGCTATGTCCTGTTTGGATGCCAACGTAGAGAGGATAGCGTTTGGTACTGAGGTGCTTTCTTCTGATCTGTCCATATTTTTTTGCGGCGTGGTCATCTTTTGTGAAAGTGACCCTCTAGTCTCGTCGCTTGCTGGGGTCCTTGAGCCTGAAGGGGAGAAAAACTGATCCACCAGATTATCTTTTCGGCTGGGTGTCTTTAGTATTTTATGAGGTTTTGCTGAACGCTTGGTGTTCATGACGCCTCTGTGTCCTGGGGCTGTGATTGTGTGACTGCTGTTTTTTGAGGCCAGTGGCTGTAAAATAACTGGCATAGCTGGTTAGTGAGTGAGACTGCTGGTGCTGTCTGGTACTGTAGTAGGAAAGTTCATTTAATGAATGCTTGGTGTTCCACAATAAGGTCTCTTGTGATGGATATGTTCTGCAAAATGACCCCTTATGAACTAGGAGCCTGCCTATATTAAATAGAGAGTGGATGACAGAGTTGTCTGAGGGCTTTTAACTAGTATGTCTCTGATCTTGATGTAATGAGACTTTGGGTTTAGGAGCCTTTCTCTGTTATTTACTATTTCAAGTAAAGTAATGCCCCACGTGGTGTCTCTACTACAGGGACAGTCACTTGTTACAAGTATTTTTATTATTAATGTTTGGGGTTTTGTAAATCCTGTGCTGATTTTGTTGCACCCGGTTGTAAGGGTGTGTTAGGTACTGTATCTTGTGGGGCTTTGAGTCTGGAGATCGGGTATTCTTGCGGTCTGCAGCCTTTTATAGTTTATCTATGCTGCGTGTGGAGTGATACTGTGAGACTGACAGCCGTCTATTTCCACTCTTTAGGAGGCCGCTTGCAGGGACTTGGGTGTGTGTCCTCTTTCCTGTCACTGTGTTATATTGCGGCGGCTTATGGCCGGAGGAGTTTGGGCTGCAGCGTTTGAAATTTGTGCCCGGCTCCCTGTTACTGAGAACTCCCGCCCTGGGGATCCAATATGGCGACGCACTGTCTGTGTGCGGCAAGGAGAAGGATACCGCTGCCGGTAAGTGTAGAGGTCTGCAGCTGTGAGCGTTTGCTCTGACTCACCTACCCCAGGTCTGGTTATGTCGGTCTCGCGGCTACAATCTGAGCTCTAGGCGGTGATAAACGCCGGGAGAGCTTTATATGCGGCTCCGGCCGTGGGGTCAGCTGTGCTTAGCGCTAGCACCTGTCCTCTTCAAGCTGTGACTTATTCATTTAGAGTCCATAGCTCCTAGTGGGTATAGCAGTCTTGCCCATCATTTTTATCTTAATTAACTTAGATATATAGGGCCATTTTGGGCATTATTGCGGAGCTGTCTTGCAGAGCTATGGTGTTACACAGCCATCTTGGCTGCGGCCAGCTCCGCCCCCCGAATATAGCGGACGCTATTAAGGGAGATTGGCAGACGGTTCCCAAGGTAGAGGGGGCTATCTCTACTCTGGCTAAGCGTACCACTATTCCTATAGAGGATAGTTGTGCTTTCAAAGATCCTATGGATTAAAAAAAAAATTTTTTTTGAGGATTTACTTGAAAAGATTTATGTACAACAGGGTCTACTTTTCCAACAGGCCGCATGCATCGCTACGGTGACCAGTGCTGCGGCTTTTTGGTTTGATGCCCTATCTGACTCCTTCAGACTCCTTCAGATCAGCGACTCCGTTGGAGGTAATCCAGGATAGGATCAAGGCCTTGAGGTTGGCCAACTCCTTTATTACGGATGCTTCCTTACAGATTACTAAGTTAGCCGCTAAGAGTTCGGGTTTCTCCATTTTAACCCGCAGAGCCTTATGGCTAAAGCCCTGGTCCGGGGACGTTTCCTCTAAGCTTCTAACTATCCCTTATAAGGGGAAAACTTTATTTGGACCAGGTTTGAAGGAGATCATTTCTGACATTACTGGAGGTAAGGGTCATCTCCTTCCTCAGGACAAGAATGAATTAATGGGACGACAAAATAATTTTCGTTCCTTCAGAAACTTCAAGGGAATTGCCTTGGCGGCCTCCCCCAGGCAGGAGGGTACCTATGTCCTGTCAAAGCCCTCTGGGAGACCTTTTCAGTGGGCAAAAGGTAAACAAGCCAAGAAGCCTGCTGCTGAGCCTAAATCAGCATGAAGGTCGGGCCCCTGACCCAGGTCCGAACCTGGTTGGGGGCAGACTCTCTTTGTTCATTCAGGCCTGGACACGGGACGTTCAGGATCCCTGGGTGATAGAAATAGTCGCACAGGGATACAAACTGGAGTTCAAGACCTTCCCCCCCAGGGAAGGTTTCTTCTTTCCAGGTTATCTGCAAACCAGACAAAAAGAGAGGCATTCTTACATTGTGTAAAAGACCTAGTTTCCGTGGGAGTAATTGTCCCAGTCCAAGAACTCGGGCAGGAGTTTTATTCAAATCTGTTTGTGGTTCCCAAGAAGGTGGGAACCTTCCGTCCAATCTTAGACCTCAAGAGTCTAAACAAGTTTCTCAGAGTCCCGTCATTCAAGATGCAGACCATTCGCACTATTCTTCCTCTGATCCAGGAGGGTCAATTCATGACCACAGTGGATCTAAAGGATGCGTACCTTCATGTTCCTATACACAAGGACCATCACAAGTTTCTGAGATTCGCCTATCTGGACAAGCATTTTCAATTTGTTGCCCTTCCATTCGTACTGGCCACGGCTCCCAGGATTTTCACAAAGGTCCTGGGGTCCCTTCTAGCGGTGCTGAGACCGCAGGGTATTGCAGTGGCACCGTATCTGGACGACATCCTTATTCAGGCGCCATCTTGCGTCCTGGCAAGGACTCATATGGACATAGTAATAGCTTTCCTAAGATCTCATGGTTGGAAAGTAAATCTGGAAAAGAGTTCTCTGGTTCCAAGTACGAGGTTTACCTTCCTAGGTACCCAGATAGATTCAGTTCTGATGAAGATTTTTCTGACAGAAGTCAGGAAATCAAAGATAATAGAGACCTGTCAGGTCCTTTGGTCAACTCCCCGACCATCAGTAGCTCTATGCATGGAAGTAATCGGCCTGATGGTAGCGGCAATGGACATCATTCCGTTTGCGAGGTTCCATCTCAGACCTTTGCAGTTGAACATGCTCAGGCGCTGGAATGGAGACTATGCAGATTTGTCCCCTCTAATAAACCCAGATCAGGGGACAAGGAACTCTCTTCGGTGGTGGATGTCTCGGGATCAGCTTTCTCAGGTAACCTGTTTTCGCAAACCGTCCTGGGTGATTGTGACAACAGACGCTAGCCTATTGGGTTGGGGAGCGGTCTGGGGTTCCAGGAGGGTGCAGGGAACTTGGTCTCAGAGTCTGCTCTCCCTATCAACATTCTAGAATTGAGAGCGGTTTTCAATTCCCTTCAAGCCTGGCCTCAGCTGGCTTTGTCCCAGTTTATCAAGTTCCAGTCGGAGAATATAACTACGGTGGCCTACATCACTCACCAGGGAGGAACGAGGAGTTCCTTAGCGATGAAAGAGGTAGCCAAAATAATTTGGTGGGCGATAGCCCACTCGTGTGTTCTATCAACGATCCACATCCCAGGGGTGGACAATTGGGAGGTAGATTTTCTAAGCAGACAGACCTTCCATCCGGGCGAGTGGGAACTTCATCCAGAGGTGTTTGCCAGTCTGGTTCTCAGGTGGGGTTTACCGGAACTGGATCTCATGGCGTCTCGCCAGAATGCCAAGCTGCCAAGATACGGATCGAGGTCCAGAGATCCTCAAGCGGAACTGATAGATGCTCTGACAGTTCCTTGGTCCTTCAGTCTTGCTTACCTGTTTCCTTCGTTTGCACTCCTTCCTCGGGTCATTGCAAGAATCAGTCAGGAGAGTGCTCCGGTGATTCTTATCGCTCCCGCGTGGCCTCACAGGACTTGGTATGCAGATCTGGTAAAAATGTCATCTCTACCACCTTGGAGGCTTCCGTTGAGGAAGGACCTGCTCATCCAAGGACCATTCCTTCATCCGAATCTAGCTTCTTTGAAGCTGACTGCTTGGAAATTGAACGCTTGATTTTATCCAAGCGAGGTTTTTCTGATGCGGTTGTGGAGATTTTTTAATTCAGGCTCGTAAGCCGGTGACTAAAAAGATTTACCATAAGATCTGGCGTAAATATTTCCATTGGTGTGAATCCAGAGGTTACTCGTGGAGTAAGGTTAGGATTACCAGAATTCTGTCTTTTCTCCAAGAGGGATTGGAGAAGGGGTTGTCGGCCAGTTCCTTAAAGGGTCAGATCTCGGCCCTGTCGGTTCTGTTACACAGACGTCTGGCTGAGGTTCCGGACGTTCAGTCTTTTTGTCAGGCTTTAGTCAGGATCAGACCTGTTTTTTAAGCCTATTGCTCCCCCGTGGAGTCTTAATCTTGTTCTTTCTGTCTTACAGGGGGCTCCGTTTGAGCCCATGCATTCCATAGATATTAAGTTATTATCTTGGAAGGTTTTGTTTCTAGTGGCTATTTTCTCTGCCCGTAGAGTGTCTGAACTCTCGGCTTTGCAATGTTCTGCCACTTATCTTCCATGCAGATAAGGTGGTTTTACACACTACATTAGGTTTTCTTCCTAAGGTTGTTTCTGATCGTAACATCAATCGGGAGATTGTGGTTCCTTCCTTGTGTCCTAATCCTTCTTCTAAGGAGTGTATTTTGCACAATTTGGATGTTGTTTGTGCATTAAAGTTCTATTTACAGGCAACTAAGGACTTTTGTCAGTCCTCTTCGTTACTTGTTGTTTTTTCAGGCAAACGTAAGGGTCAGAAGGCTACGGCTTCTTCTTTGTCTTTATGGCTAAGAAGTATCATCCGCTTTGCATATGAGACTGCTGGGAAAGAACCTCCTGAGAGGATTACAGCTCATTCCACTAGGGCTGTCTCTTCTTCATGAGCTTTCAGGAACGAAGCTTCAGTTGAACAGATTTGCAAGGCTGCTACTTGGTCCTCCATACTTTTTTTCTAAATTCTATAAAGTTGACACTTTTGTCTCGGCTGAAGCTGCTTTTGGGAGAAAGTTTTCAAGCATCGCTACGGTAAGCCTTCCGTTTAGGTATCCTGTCTTGTCCCTCCCGTATCATCTGTGTCCTCCTAAGCTTGGGTATTGTATCCCATAAGTAATGAAGATGATCCATGGACTCGTCATGTCCTTAAGAGGAAAACGAAATTTATGCTTACCTGATAAATTTATTTCCTCTGGGACATGACAAGTCCACGGCCCGCCCTATCTTCAGACAGGATGTTTTTTTTTTTCTAAACTTCAGACACCTCTGCACCTTTGGCTTTTCCTTTCTCTTCCTAACTTCGGTCGAATGACTGTATTGGGAGGGAAGGGAGGAGCTATTTAATAGCTCTGCTGTGGGTGCTTTTTGCCTCCTCCTGCTGACCAGGAGGTGAATATCCCATGAGTAATGAAGATGATCCGTGGAGTCGTCATGTCCCAGAGGAAATAAATTTATCAGGTAAGCATAAATTTCGTTTTTTGCATTGCGCGTAATACTTGGCGCCGAAAAATTTAATTATTTAAACCCCACTTCCTATATTCCTCTTGCCTTTCTCTATGCTCAGAGGGCTATGCTGTTTTCTCATTCCTGAAACTGCCATATAAGGAAATGGATAATTTTGCTTTATATGTTGTTTTTTTTTCTCTTACATTTGCAAGATGTCTCAATCTGATCCTGTCTCAGAAACCACTGTTGGATTCCTGCTGCATGATAACCGTTCTTCCAAAGATAAGTGTATCTGTTGTAAATTAGTAGAGATTATATCTCCAGCAGTAGTATGTAACAGTCGTCATGATAAACTTTTACATGCAGAGAATGTATCCATCAGTACTAGTACAATGCCTGTTGTTCCTTCAACATCTAATGTACATGATATCCCTGTGAATATAAAAGATTTTATTGCTGATGCGATTCAAAAGGCTTTGACTGCTATCCCGCCTTCTAATAAACGTAAAAGGTTTTTTAAAACTTCTCATAAAGTTGATGAAATTTCAAATGACCGACAACATACTGTTTTATCCTCTCCTGATGAGGATCTATCTGATTCAGAAGATCCTACCTCAGAGATTGACACTGACAAATCTACTTATCTCTTTAAGATGGAGTATATTCGTTCCTTGTTAAGAGGTGTTGATTACTTTGGATATTGAGGAAACTATTCCTCTTGATATTAAAACTAGTAAATGTTTAAATTCTGTTTATAAACCTCCTGTGGTTACTCCAGAGATTTTTCCAGTTCCTGATGCTATTTCTGATATGATTTCAAAGGAATGGAATAGGCCTGGTGGTACTTTAATTGCTGGCAAGGGATACAACTTTTTAAACCTAGCAGAAGGAATAAGATTGGTGGGGCTATCTCTACTCTTGCCAAACGTACTACTATCCCCATGAAAGATAGTACTTCCTTTAAAGACCCTTTAGATAGGAAACTTGAATCTTATCTAAGGAAAGCTTATTTATATTCTGGCTATCTTCTCAGGCCTGTCATTTCTATGGCTGATGTTGCAGCTGCATCAACTTTTTGGTTGGAAAGTTTAGCGCAACAGGAAACAGATCCTGATTTGTCTAGCATTGTTCGCTTGCTTCAACATGCTAATAATTTTATCTGTGATGCTATTTTTGATATCATCAAAATTGATGTTAAATCTATGTATTTAGCTATCTTAGCTAGAAGAGCTTTGTGGCTTAAATATTGGAATTCTGACATGGTATCTAAGTCGAGATTACTATCTCTTTCTTTCCAAGGTAACAATGTATTTGGTTCTCAGTTGGATTCAATTATTTCAAATGTTACTGGGGGGAAGGTAGTTTTTTTTTTTTACCTCAGGATAAAAGATCTAAGGTTAAATCTAAGGCTTCTAATCGTTTTTCTTCTTTTCGACAGAATAAGGAACAGAAAGCTAATCCTTCCCCCAAAGAATCTGGTTCCAATTGGAAACCATCTTCAAGTTGGAATAAATCCAAGCCTTTTAAGAAACCAAAGCCAGCCCCCAAGTCTGCATGAAGGTGCAGCCCTCATTCCAGCTCAGCTGGTGGTAAAATTTTTCCAAAACATTTGGGCAGATTCTGTCCAAAATCAATGGATTCAGAGCATTGTCTCTCAAGGGTACCGAATAGGATTCAGAGTAAGACCTCCTGTGAGAAGAACAGAATTTATGTTTACCTGATAAATTACTTTCTCCAACGGTGTGTCCGGTCCACGGCGTCATCCTTACTTGTGGGATATTCTCTTCCCCAACAGGAAATGGCAAAGAGCCCAGCAAAGCTGGTCACATGATCCCTCCTAGGCTCCGCCTACCCCAGTCATTCGACCGACGTTAAGGAGGAATATTTGCATAGGAGAAACCATATGGTACCGTGGTGACTGTAGTTAAAGAAAATAAATTATCAGACCTGATTAAAAAAACCAGGGCGGGCCGTGGACCGGACACACCGTTGGAGAAAGTAATTTATCAGGTAAACATAAATTCTGTTTTCTCCAACATAGGTGTGTCCGGTCCACGGCGTCATCCTTACTTGTGGGAACCAATACCAAAGCTTTAGGACACGGATGAAGGGAGGGAGCAAATCAGGTCACCTAAATGGAAGGCACCACGGTTTGCAAAACCTTTCTCCCAAAAATAGCCTCAGAAGAAGCAAAAGTATCAAACTTGTAAAATTTGGTAAAAGTGTGCAGTGAAGACCAAGTCGCTGCCCTACATATCTGATCAACAGAAGCCTCGTTCTTGAAGGCCCATGTGGAAGCCACAGCCCTAGTGGAATGAGCTGTGATTCTTTCGGGAGGCTGCCGTCCGGCAGTCTCGTAAGCCAATCTGATGATGCTTTTAATCCAAAAAGAGAGAGAGGTAGAAGTTGCTTTTTGACCTATCCTTTTACCGGAATAAACAACAAACAAGGAAGATGTTTGTCTAAAATCCTTTGTAGCATCTAAATAGAATTTTAGAGCGCGAACAACATCCAAATTGTGCAACAAACGTTCCTTCTTTGAAACTGGTTTCGGACACAGAGAAGGTACGATAATCTCCTGGTTAATGTTTTTGTTAGAAACAACTTTTGGAAGAAACCCAGGTTTAGTACGTAAAACCACCTTATCTGCATGAAACACCAGATAAGGAGGAGAACACTGCAGAGCAGATAATTCTGAAACTCTTCTAGCAGAAGAAATTGCAACTAAAAACAAAACTTTCCAAGATAATAACTTTAGATCAACGGAATGTAAGGGTTCAAACGGAACCCCCTGAAGAACTGAAAGAACTAAATTGAGACTCCAAGGAGGAGTCAGAGGTTTGTAAACAGGCTTAATTCTAACCAGAGCCTGAACAAAGGCTTGAACATCTGGCACAGCTGCCAGCTTTTTGTGAAGTAACACAGACAAGGCAGAAATCTGTCCCTTCAGGGAACTTGCAGATAATCCTTTTTCCAATCCTTCTTGAAGGAAGGATAGAATCTTAGGAATCTTAACCTTGTCCCAAGGGAATCCTTTAGATTCACACCAACAGATATATTTTTTCCAAATTTTGTGGTAAATCTTTCTAGTTACAGGCTTTCTGGCCTGAACAAGAGTATCGATAACAGAATCTGAGAACCCTCGCTTCGATAAGATCAAGCGTTCAATCTCCAAGCAGTCAGCTGGAGTGAAACCAGGTTCGGATGTTCGAACGGACCCTGAACAAGAAGGTCTCGTCTCAAAGGTAGCTTCCAAGGTGGAGCCGATGACATATTCACCAGATCTGCATACCAAGTCCTGCGTGGCCACGCAGGAGCTATCAAGATCACCGACGCCCTCTCCTGATTGATCCTGGCTACCAGCCTGGGGATGAGAGGAAACGGCGGGAACACATAAGCTAGTTTGAAGGTCCAAGGTGCTACTAGTGCATCCACTAGAGCCGCCTTGGGATCCCTGGATCTGGACCCGTAGCAAGGAACTTTGAAGTTCTGACGAGAGGCCATCAGATCCATGTCTGGAATGCCCCACAGCTGAGTGACTTGGGCAAAGATTTCCGGATGGAGTTCCCACTCCCCCGGATGCAATGTCTGACGACTCAGAAAATCCGCTTCCCAATTTTCCACTCCTGGGATGTGGATAGCGGACAGGTGGCAGGAGTGAGACTCCGCCCATAGAATGATTTTGGTCACTTCTTCCATCGCTAGGGAACTCCTTGTTCCCCCCTGATGGTTGATGTACGCAACAGTTGTCATGTTGTCTGATTGAAACCGTATGAACTTGGCCCTCGCTAGCTGAGGCCAAGCCTTGAGAGCATTGAATATCGCTCTCAGTTCCAGAATATTTATCGGTAGAAGAGATTCTTCCCGAGACCAAAGACCCTGAGCTTTCAGGGATCCCCAGACCGCGCCCCAGCCCATCAGACTGGCGTCGGTCGTGACAATGACCCACTCTGGTCTGCGGAATGTCATCCCTTGTGACAGGTTGTCCAGGGACAGCCACCAACGGAGTGAGTCTCTGGTCCTCTGATTTACTTGTATCTTCGGAGACAAGTCTGTATAATCCCCATTCCACTGACTGAGCATGCACAGTTGTAATGGTCTTAGATGAATGCGCGCAAAAGGAACTATGTCCATTGCCGCTACCATCAACCCGATCACTTCCATGCACTGAGCTATGGAAGGAAGAGGAACGGAATGAAGTATCCGACAAGAGTCTAGAAGCTTTGTTTTTCTGGCCTCTGTCAGAAATATCCTCATTTCTAAGGAGTCTATTATTGTTCCCAAGAAGGGAACCCTTGTTGACGGAGATAGAGAACTCTTTTCCACGTTCACTTTCCATCCGTGAGATCTGAGAAAGGCCAGGACTATGTCCGTGTGAGCCTTTGCTTGAGGAAGGGACGACGCTTGAATCAGAATGTCGTCCAAGTAAGGTACTACAGCAATGCCCCTTGGTCTTAGCACAGCTAGAAGGGACCCTAGTACCTTTGTGAAAATCCTTGGAGCAGTGGCTAATCCGAAAGGAAGCGCCACGAACTGGTAATGCTTGTCCAGGAATGCGAACCTTAGGAACCGATGATGTTCCTTGTGGATAGGAATATGTAGATACGCATCCTTTAAATCCACCGTGGTCATGAATTGACCTTCCTGGATGGAAGGAAGAATAGTTCGAATGGTTTCCATCTTGAACGATGGAACCTAGAGAAACTTGTTTAAGATCTTGAGATCTAAGATTGGTCTGAACGTTCCCTCTTTTTTGGGAACTATGAACAGATTGGAGTAGAACCCCATCCCTTGTTCTCTTAATGGAACAGGATGAATCACTCCCATTTTTAACAGGTCCTCTACACAATGTAAGAATGCCTGTCTTTTTATGTGGTCTGAAGACAACTGAGACCTGTGGAACCTCCCCCTTGGGGGAAGCCCCTTGAATTCCAGAAGATAACCTTGGGAGACTATTTCTAGCGCCCAAGGATCCAGAACATCTCTTGCCCAAGCCTGAGCGAAGAGAGAGAGTCTGCCCCCCACCAGATCCGGTCCCGGATCGGGGGCCAACATTTCATGCTGTCTTGGTAGCAGTGGCAGGTTTCTTGGCCTGCTTTCCCTTGTTCCAGCCTTGCATTGGTCTCCAAGCTGGCTTGGCTTGAGAAGTATTACCCTCTTGCTTAGAGGACGTAGCACTTTGGGCTGGTCCGTTTCTACAAAAGGGGCGAAAATTAGGTTTATTTTTTGCCTTGAAAGGCCGATCCTGAGGAAGGGCGTGGCCCTTACCCCCAGTGATATCAGAGATAATCTCTTTCAAGTCAGGGCCAAACAGCGTTTTCCCCTTGAAAGGAATGTTAAGTAGCTTGTTCTTGGAAGACGCATCAGCCGACCAAGATTTCAACCAAAGCGCTCTGCGCGCCACAATAGCAAACCCAGAATTCTTAGCCGCTAACCTAGCCAATTGCAAAGTGGCGTCTAGGGTAAAAGAATTAGCCAATTTGAGAGCATTGATTCTGTCCATAATCTCCTCATAAGGAGGAGAATCACTATCGACCGCCTTTATCAGCTCATCGAACCAGAAACATGCGGCTGTAGCGACAGGGACAACGCATGAAATTGCTTGTAGAAGGTAACCCTGCTGAACAAACATCTTTTTAAGCAAACCTTCTAATTTTTTATCCATAGGATCTTTGAAAGCACAACTATCCTCTATGGGTATAGTGGTGCGTTTGTTTAAAGTGGAAACCGCTCCCTCGACCTTGGGGACTGTCTGCCATAAGTCCTTTCTGGGGTCGACCATAGGAAACAATTTTTTAAATATGGGGGGAGGGACGAAAGGAATACCGGGCCTTTCCCATTCTTTATTAACAATGTCCGCCACCCGCTTGGGTATAGGAAAAGCTTCTGGGAGCCCCGGCACCTCTAGGAACTTGTCCATTTTACATAGTTTCTCTGGGATGACCAACTTGTCACAATCATCCAGAGTGGATAATACCTCCTTAATCAGAATGCGGAGATGTTCCAACTTAAATTTAAATGTAATCACATCAGGTTCAGCTTGTTGAGAAATGTTCCCTGAATCAGTAATTTCTCCCTCAGACAAAACCTCCCTGGCCCCATCAGACTGGGTTAGGGGCCCTACAGAAACATTATTATCAGCGTCGTCATGCTCTTCAGTATCTAAAACAGAGCAGTCGCGCTTACGCTGATAAGTGTTCATTTTGGCTAAAATGTTTTTGACAGAATTATCCATTACAGCCGTTAATTGTTGCATAGTAAGGAGTATTGGCGCGCTAGATGTACTAGGGGCCTCCTGAGTGGGCAAGACTCGTGTAGACGAAGGAGGGAATGATGCAGTACCATGCTTACTCCCCTCACTTGAGGAATCATCTTGGGCATCATTGTCATTGTCACATAAATCACATTTATTTAAATGAATAGGAATTCTGGCTTCCCCACATTCAGAACACAGTCTATCTGGTAGTTCAGACATGTTAAACAGGCATAAACTTGATAACAAAGTACAAAAAACGTTTTAAAATAAAACCGTTACTGTCACTTTAAATTTTAAACTGAACACACTTTATTACTGCAATTGCGAAAAAACATGAAGGAATTGTTCAAAATTCACCAAATTTTCACCACAGTGTCTTAAAGCCTTAAAAGTATTGCACACCAAATTTGGAAGCTTTAACCCTTAAAATAACGGAACCGGAGCCGTTTTGAACTTTAACCCCTTTACAGTCCCTGGTATCTGCTTTGCTGAGACCCAACCAAGCCCAAAGGGGAATACGATACCAAATGACGCCTTCAGAAAGTCTTTTCTAAGTATCAGAGCTCCTCTCACATGCGACTGCATGCCATGCCTCTCAAAAACAAGTGCGCAACACCGGCGCGAAAATGAGGCTCTGCCTATGCTTTGGGAAAGCCCCTAAAGAATAAGGTGTCTAAAACAGTGCCTGCCTATATTATTATATCAAAATACCCAAATAAAATGATTCCTCAAGGCTAAATATGTGTTAATAATGAATCGATTTAGCCCAGAAAAAGTCTACAGTCTTAATAAGCCCTTGTGAAGCCCTTATTTACGATCGTAATAAACATGGCTTACCGGATCCCATAGGGAAAATGACAGCTTCCAGCATTACATCGTCTTGTTAGAATGTGTCATACCTCAAGCAGCAAGAGACTGCTCACTGTTCCCCCAACTGAAGTTAATTGCTCTCAACAGTCCTGTGTGGAACAGCCATGGATTTTAGTGACGGTTGCTAAAATCATTTTCCTCATACAAACAGAAATCTTCATCTCTTTTCTGTTTCTGAGTAAATAGTACATACCAGCACTATTTCAAAATAACAAACTCTTGATTGAATAATAAAAACTACAGTTAAACACTAAAAAACTCTAAGCCATCTCCGTGGAGATGTTGCCTGTACAACGGCAAAGAGAATGACTGGGGTAGGCGGAGCCTAGGAGGGATCATGTGACCAGCTTTGCTGGGCTCTTTGCCATTTCCTGTTGGGGAAGAGAATATCCCACAAGTAAGGATGACGCCGTGGACCAGACACACCTATGTTGGAGAAATTTTTTTTTCTCTCTCACGCGTTTCAGCAAACCCAGTGAAGGCTCAGGCCTTTCTGAAGTGTGTTTCAGATCTAGAGCTTTCAGGGGTAATTATACCAGTTCCGTTTCAGGAACAGGGTCTGAAGTTTTTCTTCATATCTATTCATTGTCTCAAAGAAAGAAAATTCATTCAGGCCAGTTCTGGATCTGAAAATTTTGAACCATTTTGTGAGAGTGCCAACTTTCAAAATATATATATAAGGACTATTCTGCCTTTTGTTCAGCAAGGGCATTATATGTCCACAATAGACTTACAGGATACATATCTTCATATTCCGATTCTTCCAGACCACTATCGGTTTCTGAGATTCTCTTTTCTAAACAAGCATTACCAATTTGTCGCTCTTTCATTTGGCTTAGCGACATTTTCAAGAATTTTTTTCAAAAGTTCTCGGTGCCCTAGTCTCTGTAATCGGAGAACATGGTATTGCGGTGTTTCCTTATTTTTACGATATCTTGGTACTAGCTCAGTCTTTACATTCTGCAGAATCTCACACATATCAACTAGTGTTGTTTCTTCAAAGACATGGTTGGAGGATCAATTTACCAAAAGGTTCCTTGATTCCTCAGGCAAGGGTCACCTTTTTTAGGTTTCCAGATAGATTCAGTTTCCATGACTCTGTCTCTAACAGACAAGAGACGAATAAAATTGGTTTCAGCTTGTCGGAAACTTCAGTCTCAATCGTCCCCTTCAGTAGCTATGTGCATGGAAGTTTTAGATCTCATGACTGCAGCATCGGGCACAATCCCCTTTGCTCATTTTCATATGAGACCTCTCCAGCTTTGTATGCTGAAGCAATGGTGCAGGGATTATACAAAGATATCACAATTAATATCCTTAAATCCCAATGTTCAACTTTCTCTGACTTGGTGGTTAGACCATCACCGTATTATTCAAGGGGCCTCTTTTGTTCGTCCAACCTGGACTGTAATCACAACCAAAAAACCCCTACTTAGGATTTGAATGTTTATGTAAAAACTTTTTCCATTTTTTGGATCTGACATCTCCAAAATTAACCTGTTAATTAAGAAGATACATGTTTTGTTTTAATATTCTGTTTTAATATTCTGGTCTTTTCCAAGAATCATCATAATGACACTTGCAACATAACCTGGTTTTAAGTTCTGCCGCCTGCTTTCTGGAATTGATCTCTTACACACTAGTTCTTGATATTTTTTAAGTTCTGCCGCCTGCTTTCTTTAATCGATTACTATAATATATTATTCCCCAACTACACAAGATGTTTCCAACCAGGATTTGACATATCATAATAGTTTGTACTTGAGGATCTATTCGAAGAGATAAGGTTCTAATTCAAGAATCAAGTACTCAATACCTAAAGGTATTGATTTAACTTAAATAGCAAGACTGTTGTAGTTAATATTGCCTTTGCAACTCTCAACACAAACCAAGACTGTTCTACCACACTTTTTGTCTATCGCAGTAGTAGGATTACTCACATTAATTAATAACTAGTTAATTGTTAGCCTTACAGGCACTTTAACAGAATAATATATATTAGCTCTACAGGGACTCTACTACAATTATATATGACACATTGAGCTTCTGGATCCTATTAGATCCATTCAGAACACGAACAGCCTAAGTTTTATATTTAAGTTTTATATTTAAGTTCTATTTGAGTTTTATATTTAGGTTTTATATTTAGGTTAAGGTTTACATTTACACTTTTTATGGAGCACAATATAGAGAACGCAACAGGGCATTTCAGGGAGTTTATATGTACATATACATATATACTTTTTTGAAATATATGGTCCCAAGTCAGGCCAATAATGAATATGATATATCAAGGTGAGGGATTCAATTTATTATGATTGGGATCGTAAGCTAACCTTAAGATGAGAGAGTACAAAAATCACTAAATATGAAGAACGATCTTCAACGACACAAAGAGATGCCTATTAAGCGAGTTTACTATTGAGATCAGCTTCCTCTTAGTAACATAATGTATACACAAGTTCCATGAAAAAGGAACACATAGTTCCCCTAAGTAAGACCCAATCAAGATAAGCATCGTTCACACACCCTCTTTAGCCACCAATAGCGGCGCCTGTAAATAGCCATGACGTCACGACCAATAGAAGAAGCCGAAAATCGGCAAAATAAACAAATCATATCGGTACATTGATCCATCCTTTCTAGACCAACGAACATTGTATTAAAGGCCCCAGCATCAATCAAATATGCCAGATAAAGCGGCTGCAATTGTAATTCTGCCATTGTAATTCTGCCATAGTCTAATTCCATAATTTGACAGTTCCCTGAACCGGAAGTGACATCACGACTTTAGGAGGTAAAGAAAAATCTACGATTTTTAACATTTCACGAAACGATATATGACACGATTGTTTGTATGATTGGTGAAAGTTTTAAAAGCTGTATAAAGCGAGAGCTAAGTAGATTTTAAGTATTTCAACACGCTTTTAGAATATCAGAGAAACCGGAAGTCCCAAGTTATGCCACGTCCGGTCAATTAAGTGTTGTCGTTTATTTAAGGCCATCAGGTATACCAGTACATCAGTCTTGATAAAGGCCTATTGAGGGCCGAAACGCGTAGACAGAGCACTGGTAAGCATTGTTTCATTATTTTTATTGTTGAGAAACAATCTACACTATATATTATATTTCTTTCCTTTTAGGTGGATATTGCTATCTGTTTGTTACACACCACCAATACCATTGGGGTGTTCATACATCCACAATAACTGTTATATTTGTATGGCGTCTCTTCATCACATAGACATTAATGGATTACGTTCCTCTCACTTGATATTCACGTATCTACCACAAACTTGTTGTCACCCACTTATTTTTACCTTTGTATTTATTTGGATCTTTTAGTTACTATTTTTAACAATTTTTACTCACGCAAGCTGCACTCGCGTTATTTTGACCCCTTGTGCATTTTTACTCACGCAAGCTGCACTCACGCCATTTAACACCTTGTGGATTTTTTGGAGGTTTGTGTAGGATTTTCATTTTTTAATTTTTTCAATCTTCATTTTATTTTTTTATTTGTATCAATTTTGGTCACATTTTTTTGCACATAATATCTATTTGGATACAACATTTTTTACATAATCTGATATTTTTTGCCACTTTTCATTGGACACATTTTGGACACATTTACGGATCACTGTAGTACTGGATTTTGTTTGGAATAATTTCAATTTATGATTATCAATTGGACATAGAGGAGACTACTTTTGGAATATTCTGGGCAGTCACACACTGACCTCAAGAAGATTGCCTTTTATTAGACTATTTTTATCCATCACACCTATATTGTACATTTTTTAAAGATTTTTATATTTTTTTAATGTATTTTATCTAATATATGTTTAACATGGATCCATGAGATTATATGTATTAATGTACTAATAAATTAAGGCCTAGATTTGGAGTTTGGCGTTAGCCGTGAAAACCAGCGTTGGAGGCTCCTAACGCTGGTTTTAGGCTACCGCCGGTATTTGGAGTCACTCAAAATAGGGTCTAACGCTCACTTTTCAGCCGTGACTTTTCCATACCGCAGATCCCCTTACGTAAATTGCGTATCCTATCTTTTCAATGGGATCTTTCTAACTCCGGTATTTAGAGTCGTTTCTGAAGTGAGCGTTAGACATCTAACGACAAAACTCCAGCCGCAGGAAAAAAGTCAGTAGTTAAGAGCTTTCTGGGCTAACGCCGGTTTATTAAGCTCTTAACTACTGTACTCTAAAGTACACTAACACCCATAAACTACCTATGTACCCCTAAACCGAGGTCCCCCCACATCGCCGACACTCGAATACATTTTTTTAACCCCTAATCTGCCGACCGCCACCTACGTTATCCTTATGTACCCCTAATCTGCTGCCCCTAACACCGCCGACCCCTGTATTATATTTATTAACCCCTAACCTGCCCCCCACAACGTTGCCTCCACCTACCTACAATAATTAACCCCTAATCTGCCGACCGCAAAGCGCCGCCACCTACGTTATCCTTATGTACCCCTAATCTGCTGCCCCTAACACCGCCGACCCCTATATTATATTTATTAACCCCTAATCTGCCGACTGGAGCTCACCGCTATTCTAATAAATGTATTAACCCCTAAAGCTAAGTCTAACACTAACACCCCCCTAAGTTAAATATAATTTACATCTAACAAAATTAATTATCTCTTATTAAATAAATTATTCCTATTTAAAGCTAAATACTTACCTGTAAAATAAGTCCTAATATAGCTACAATATAAATTATAATTATATTATAGCTATTTTAGGATTAATATTTATTTTACAGGTAACTTTGTATTTATTTTAACCAGGTACAATAGCTATTAAATAGTTAAGAACTATTTAATAGCTACCTAGTTAAAATAATTACAAAATTACCTGTAAAATAAATCCTAACCTAAGTTACAATTAAACCTAACACTACACTATCAATAAATTAATTAAATAAACTACCTACAATTACCTACAATTAACCTAACACTACACTATCAATAAATTAATTAAATACAATTCCTACAAATAAATACAATTAAATAAATTAGCTAAAGTACAAAAAATAAAAAAGAACTAAGTTACAAAAAATAAAAAAATATTTACAAACATAATAAAAATATTACAACAATTTTAAACTAATTACACCTACTCTAAGCCCCCTAATAAAATAACAAAGCCCCCCAAAATAAAAAAATGCCCTACCCTATTCTAAATTACTAAAGTTCAAAGCTCTTTTACCTTACCAGCCCTGAACAGGGCCCTTTGTGGGGCATGCCCCAAAGAATTCAGCTCTTTTGCCTGTAAAAAAAAAACATACAATACCCCCCCCAACATTACAACCCACCACCCACATACCCCTAATCTAACCCAAACCCCCCTTAAATAAACCTAACACTAAGCCCCTGAAGATCTTCCTACCTTATCTTCACCCTGCCAGGTTCACCGATCCGTCCTAAAGAGCTCCTCCGATGTCCTGATCCAAGCCCAAGCGGGGGGCTGAAGAGGTCCATGATCCGGCTGAAGTCTTCATCCAAGCGGGAGCTGAAGAGGTCCATGATCCGGATGAAGTCTTCTATCAACGGCATCTTCAATCTTCTTTCTTCCGGATCCATCTTGCAGACCTCCGAAGCGGAACATCCTCTTCTCCCGACGCCTACTAGCCGAATGACGGTTCCTTTAAGGGACGTCATCCAAGATGGCGTCCCTCGAATTCCGATTGGCTGATAGGATTCTATCAATCAATCAGAATTAAGGTAGGAATATTCTGATTGGCTGATGGAATCAGCCAATCAGAATCAAGTTCAATCCGATTGGCTGATCCAATCAGCCAATCAGATTGAGCTCGCATTCTATTGGCTGATCGGAACAGCCAATAGAATGCGAGCTCAATCTGATTGGCTGATTGGATCAGCCAATCGGATTGAACTTGATTCTGATTGGCTGATTCCATCAGCCAATCAGAATATTCCTACCTTAATTCCGATTGGCTGATAGAATCCTATCAGCCAATCGGAATTCGAGGGACGCCATCTTGGATGACGTCCCTTAAAGGAACCGTCATTCGGCTAGTAGGCGTCGGGAGAAGAGGATGTTCCGCGTCGGAGGTCTGCAAGATGGATCCGGAAGAAAGAAGATTGAAGATGCCGTTGATAGAAGACTTCATCCGGATCATGGACCTCTACAGCTCCCGCTTGGATGAAGACTTCAGCCGGATAAAGGACCACTTCAGCACCCCGCTTGGGCTTGGATCAGGACATCGGAGGAGCTCTTTAGAACGGATCGGTGAACCTGGCAGGGTGAAGATAAGGTAGGAAGATCTTCAGGGGCTTAGTGTTAGGTTTATTTAAGGGGGGTTTGGGTTAGATTAGGGGTATGTGGGTGGTGGGTTGTAATGTTGGGGGGGGGGTATTGTATATTTTTTTTTTTACAGGCAAAAGAGCTTAATTCTTTGGGGCATGCCCCGCAAAGGGCCCTGTTCAGGGCTGGTAAGGTAAAAGAGCTTTGAACTTTAGTAATATAGAATAGGGTAGGGCATTTTTTTATTTTGGGGGGCTTTGTTATTTTATTAGGGGGCTTAGAGTAGGTGTAATTAGTTTAAAATTGTTGTAATATTTTTATTATGTTTGTAAATATTTTTTAATTTTTTGTAACTTAGTTCTTTTTTATTTTTTGTACTTTAGCTAGTTTATTTAATTGTATTTATTTGTAGGAATTGTATTTAATTAATTTATTGATAGTGTAGTGTTAGGTTAATTGTAGGTAATTGTAGGTAGTTTATTTAATTAATTTATTGATAGTGTAGTGTTAGGTTTAATTGTAACTTAGGTTAGGATTTATTTTACAGGTAATTTTGTAATTATTTTAACTATTTTAGCTATTAAATAGTTCTTAACTATTTAATAGCTATTGTACCTGGTTAAAATAAATACAAAGTTACCTGTAAAATAAATATAAATCCTAAAATAGCTATAATATAATTATAATTTATATTCTAGCTATATTAGGATTTATTTTACAGGTAAGTATTTATCTTTAAATAGGAATAATTTATTTAATAAGAGTTAATTAATTTCGTTAGATGTAAATTATGTTTAACTTAGGGGGGTGTTAGTGTTAGGGTTAGACTTAGCTTTAGGGGTTAATACATTTATTAGAATAGCGGTGAGCTCCAGTCGGCAGATTAGGGGTTAATAATTGAAGTTAGGTGTTGGCGATGTTAGGGAGGGCAGATTAGGGGTTAATACTATTTATTATAGGGTTAGTGAGGCGGATTAGGGGTTAATAACTTTATTATAGTAGCGCTCAGGTCCGGTCGGCAGATTAGGGGTTAATAAGTGTAGGCAGGTGGAGGCGACGTTGTGGGGGGCAGATTAGGGGTTAATAAATATAATATAGGGGTCGGCGATGTTAGGGCAGCAGATTAGGGGTACATAGGGATAATGTAAGTAGCGGCGGTTTATGGAGCGGCAGATTAGGGGTTAATAATAATATGCAGGGGTCAGCGATAGCAGGGGCGGCAGATTAGGGGTTAATAAGTGTAAGGTTAGGGGTGTTTAGACTCGGGGTACATGTTAGGGTGTTAGGTGCAGACGTAGGAAGTGTTTCCGCATAGCAAACAATGGGGCTGCGTTAGGAGCTGAACGCGGCTTTTTTTGCAGGTGTTAGGTTATTTTTCAGCTCAAACAGCCCCATTGTTTACTATGGGAGAATTGTGCACGAGCACGTTTTTGAGGCTGGCCGCTTGCGTAAGCAACTCTGGTATCGAGAGTTGAAGCTGCGTTAAAAATGCTCTACGCTCCTTTTTTGGAGCCTAACGCAGCCTTTATGTGGACTCTCAATACCAGAGTTATTTTTATGGTGCGGCCAGAAAAAAGCCGACGTTAGTTTTTCGGGTCGTTACCGACAAAACTCCAAATCTAGCCGTAAGTGATTTTAATTTATCCTTGCACCTTTCACCTCGTTGATATTTCCTTTGCCTCCGGTTGGTCAGGCGCCTGGGTCTACTATTATAATTATTATTGTAATCACAATAGATGCAAGTCTTTCAGGTTGGGGAGCTGTCTGGGGATCTCTGACAGCACAAGGGGTTTGGAAATTTTAAGAGGCAAGGTTACCAATCAATATTTTGGAACTCTGTGTTATTTTCAGGGCTCTTCAGGTTTGGCCTCTATTGAAGAGAGAACCATTCATTTGTTTTCAGACAGATGTCACAACTGTGGAATACGTCACTCATCAGGGCGGGACTCGCAGTCCCCTAGTATCTCGGATACTTGCTTGGTTGGAATCCAGCTCTTGTCTAATTTCAGCAGTACATATCCCAGGTATAGACAATTGGGAAGCGGATTATCTCAGCCTTCAGACTTTACATCCGGGGGAGTGGTCTCTCCATCCAGATGTGTTTTTTCAGATTGTTCAGATGTGGGGTCTTCCAGAAATAGATCTGATGGCTTCTCATCTAAACAAGAAACTTCCAAGGCGGAGTCGGTGGATGCGTTAGCAGTTCCTTGGTTTTACCAAACTGCTTATATCTTTCCGCCTCTAGTTCTTCTTCCAAGAGTGATTTCCAAAATCATCATGGAACATTTGTTTGTGTTTCTGGTAGCTCCAGCATGGCCTCACAGGTTCTGGTATGCAGACCTTGTCCGGATGTCCAGTTGTCAACCTTGGCCACTTCCTTTCAGACCAGACCTTCTGTCTCAAGGACCGTTTTTTTCCATCAGGATCTCAAATTGCTAAATTTGAAGGTATGGAAATTGAACGCCTAGTGCTTAGTCATAGAGGTTTCTCTGACTCAGTGATTGATAATATGTTACAGGCTCGTATCTGTTTCTAGGAAGATTTATTATCGAGTTTGGAAGTCTTATATTTCATGGTGTTCTTCTCATAAATTCTCCTGGCATTCTTTTAGAATTCCTGGAATTTTACAGTTTCTTCAGGATGGTTTGTATAAAGGTTTGTCTGCAAGTTCCTTGAAGGGACAAATCTCTGCTCTTTCTGATTTTTTTCACAGAAAGATTGCTAAACTTCCTGATATTCACTGTTTTGTTCAGGCTTTGGTCTGGATCAAGCCTGTCATTAAATCAATCTCTCCTCCTTGGAGTCTTAATTTGGTTTTGAAAGCTTTACAGGCTCCTCCTTTTGAGCCTATGCATTCTTTGGATATTAAACTACTTTCTTGGAAAGTGTTGTTCCTTTTGTCTATCTCTTCTGCTAGAAGAGTTTCTGAGCTATCTGCTCTTTCTTGTGAATCTCCTTTTCTGATTTTTCATCAAGATAAGGCAGTTTTGTGGACTTCATTTACATTTTTACCTAAAGTTGTGAATTATAACAACAGTAATAGGGAAATTGTGTTTCCCTCTTTGTGTCCTAATCCTAAGAATTCTTTGGAAAGATCCTTACATTCTCTGGATGTTGTAAGAGCTTTGAAATATTATGTCAAAGCTACTAAAGATTTCAGGAAGACTTCTAGTCTATTTGTTGTCTTCTCTGGTTCTAGGAAAGGTCAGAAAGCTTCTGCCATTTCCTTGGCATCTTGGTTTAAAGCTTTTGATTCATAAGGCTTATTTGGAGTCGGGTCAGGCCTCGCCTCAGAGAATCACAGCTCATTTTACTAGATCAGTCTCCACTTCAAGGGCTTTTAAGAATGAAGCTTCAGTTGATCAGAATTGCAAAGCAGCATCTTGGTCTTCTTTGCATACATTTACTAAATTCTACCGTTTTTATGTATTTGCCTCTTCGGAAGCAGTTTTTGGTAGAAAAGTTCTTCAGGCAGCTGTTTCAGTTTGATTCCTCTGCTTATGTTTTAATTTTTTTTTCTTTCATTTATGAGAAAAACTTATTTTTTTGGTTGTGGATTTAATTTTTTTCAGCAGAAAATGGCCGTTTTTTTTATCCCTCCATCTCTAGTGACTCTTTTACTTCTTTTTTCTATCACCCCACTACTTGGCCATTCATTAAACTGAATTGTGGGTGTGGTGAGGGGTGTATTTATAGGCATTTTGAGGTGTGGGAAGCTTTGCCCCTCCTGGTAGGATTATATATCCCATACGTCACTAGCTCATGGACTCTTGCCAATATGAAAGAAATTAATTTATCAGGTAAGTTCTTACATAAATTGTTTTCCTGCTCTTAGTGCTTACGCACACACACGCAAAAAAAAAAAATCCAATCCCAGTTTAAAAGTTAGTTCAGTAACCTTGGTTTACATGGTGAGTATACTTAAAACCGCTATAAACGGCTCAAACCTTTCAACGCATTTCACCCTATAATTGAATGTTAGTGAATAGCAAAAGAGAGAAAACTTTAACTCACAGTGCTTCCTGCAGCTGCTTGCTTGAATAAGAGGGAGACAGACATCAATGCAGCTACGGGGGTGTGACTCCTTGTTCAGGCTGCTGCAGTATTGCTGATTAACATTTCTGTAAGCACTGACAGTAGGTATGCTGGAACTAAAAGTGGCAGACCGGAACAAATCAAGGTTTCAGGTGAATTCCAAGAAGGAAGCCAAAATTTAAAGAAACTGTTCCTTATTGAATCTCCTCATGAGAACCACTCTGGGGCATACTACTTCGGATTGGTCGGGTGAAGGTGATGGAATGTAGTGATCAGTTTGGGAGCATGAATCTTGGTAGTGGGGACCCACATGTCTTCATCCTGATCATATACCCTTTTCTTGCAAGGTAGTTGAGTTTACTGTACTGCAATCCTGAATCTAGAAAATAATCGACCTCATATTATTTTTGATAGTCTACTAAAATGGTCACTGCGGCTGTCCACCAAAATTGGAGCTGGTGGGAGTAGAAGGTATAATCCCTCTCTGTAGGGTGCAGCGCCTTCCATGTATCGTGTAGTAAAAGTTGAGTTAATTGTAAATTTACCAATTTAACCCTTTATTGACCACAACGTACCATGTACGTCGCAGGTCGTTAAGGGTTTTTCTTGTTTATAATAGCGCGGGTCCTCCCGCAAGAGGGTTCTGGCGGCGAGACCGCACTATTAATAAGGCAATCCTCTTAAGGGGTTAATTACCCTTTTAGGCTGACTAGTGAGTCCATTTGATGTACAGTGGGTATTGAAAAGAATCACCCCCCCCCCACTTGAAAATAAATCACATTTTGTGGCTTTGCAGCCTAAAATAAAGACACACAGTTTTTGTTTATCCAGTTGTATTTACTCAGTGCAACTTATAACATCCGAGTGAAAAATGTAACACCAACATGTAAGGCAAAAATAAAGACAATTCAAAAACAGGATCACTGAGTTGTAAAAAGGATCACCCTCTCCTAAAATTACTTTACTCAATCAGGTGTAGCTAATCACCTTCTCAACAGCACACACAAAGCCTTTTGACCTTCAACTGTGATCAGCTGTGGGCATATAGATTAGCTCAGCATGTAAAGAGCTTTCCTGGAGCCTCTCGGTCCCTGGTAGTGCAACTGAAGCAAACAATAAACTATGGGTGGCAAGGCACTGTCAAAAGATCTCCGGGATAATGTTGTGGACAGGCACAAGTCAGGAGATGGATACAAGGAAATATCAAAGGCTTTATCAATGCCTAGAAGCACAGTGAAGTCTATTAAGAAGTGGAAGGTATTTTGGTACAACACAGACCCTCTCTGGATCAGTATGTTGCTCCAAACTGAATGAAAGAGCCAGGAGGAAACTGATCAGAGAGGCTCTTCAAAGGCCACATACAGTCACGACAAAGTATTTCCATAACACACCGAGGAGATTCTGAGGCCACATGGAAAAAGGTGTTATGGTCAGATAAGAATAAAATTTAATTATTTGGCCCCAACATAAAATTATATGTCTGGAGGAAATCCAATACAGCTTACCATCAAAAAAACGCCATACCTACAGTAAAGCATGGAGGTAGTAATATCCTGTTATGGGGGTGTTTCTCAGCAGGCACTGGAACACTTGTCAGGATAGAAGGAATAATGGATGGGGCAATTAACGTCAAATTCTTGAGGAAAATCTGCTGCCCTCTGCCAGGAAGTTGTCAATGGGAAGAAGGTTTACCTTCCAACATGACAATCATCCAAAACACACAGCAAAAATGACCACACAGTGGTTGAAGGAGAAAAAGGCGAATGTCCTTGCATGGCCTAGTCAGAGTCCAGATTTAAACCCCATTGAATATCTGTGGCATGACTTGAAGACTGCAGTCCACAAACCGTCACCATCAAATGTAACACAACTGGAGCAGTTCTGCAAAGAAGAGTAAGCAAATATTGCAGTCTCTAGATGTGCAAAGTTAGTAGAGACAAATCCCAACAGAGTCAATTTATCAAGCTGCGGCAGACAGGGGCGCATAAATGCGCCCCTGTCTGCCACAGCTCACCTCTGGTGGGCTGAATTCCCCTGGCAGAATTCAGTATTGTACATAAGCGCTATTTTGCGCTCACGTGCAATCTCGCCCCCTGCCAGTGCACAGCCAATCACGTGCGGGCAGGAGCTGTCAATCTCCCCGGTCGGAGGGGACCAGGGAGATTGAAATTCGCCACCTTAGAAGTCATCAGACCGCTGCTTGTTAAATACGGACTGCAGGTTCAATTGTAAGTACCTGCAGTTGTAGGGGGTCGAAAGGCTTGCTAAGCCTTTGATAAATCAACCCCTAAAGGCTGTAATTAAAGCAAAAGTTGGTTCAACAAAATACTGACACAATGGGGTAATCCTTTTTACAACTCGGTGATTCTGTTTTTTAATTGTCTTTATTTTTGCCTGACATGTTGGTGTTATATCTTTCACTTGGATGTTATAAGTTGCACTGAGTAACTGTCTTTATTTCAGGCTGCAAAGCAACAAAATGTAATTATTTTCAAAGGGGGGGGTGTGTGTGTGTGTGTGAGTGTGATTCTTTCAATACCCACTGTATCCAATATTGGGATATTGGGCTCAAGGGAAGACTGAACTCCCCCTAGGAATATAGTGGCGTTTGGATATTCAAGTATCCTTTGAGTCATTACTATATGTTGGTTTTGATTGGGTAAATACAAATTGGCTATTGATCGGTCTTCCATGAAGGAGGCCAACCACAATGACAAACCTGCCATAAGTGTCTTTTTCAACATGCATAGCCTCGAACTGCAGTGAGTTTTTAAATAGTATACCAACTATGCCTATTTTGCTGGGGCCAGGACAGGAATGCTGTCTGGTAGTTCCAGCTAAGTAGTTTGGGGTTCCCTCTTTTTCTTAAAGTGGGTCTCTTGTACGTAAATAATGTCTCCATCCGATCTATATAGATCTTGGAAGGCCATCACTCTTTTTTCAGGGCTATTCAACCCCTTGGCATTGATAGTAATAGTTTGTAGCGATCTAGGGACTTGCATCCCTTTTGTGGAATTAGACATTATTTTTAAAAGGGGCTAAGGATAAAATATAATAGGGACATCTGTCAGGAGAGACCTCTTTTAATGGGTTTCAATAATAGTAAAGACTTGTTATCACTTGTAAAAGTTAGATTAAGGGCCAGATTACGTGTGGAGCGCTTTTGTTAGAGTACTAATTGTGCTAGAAGTAAACTTTTTGTGCGCATGAGAACATTGGAATGTGAAATAGTTACAGTATAACACTAAATATGAAAATTGCATAAATATGCTTTTACATGTTATCATCTACTAAACTGCAAAGGGCCCCAATGCACTTTTGTTTATATGTGTGTATATATGTGTCTATAAATACATATGTACACATATATATATATATATATATATATATATATATATATATATATATATATATATATATATATATATATATATATATATATAGTCCATGCATAAAGTGTGACAGCACCACAACACAAAGGCTTTAAAGGTGAGAAATTCTTTCTTTATTGGGATATAACAATCTTAAAAGCAGCAACGTTTCGGACCTACATGGTCCTTAATCATGCATAGTTAAAAACAGTTAAACACACACTTTAAAAAGGGTATATGGGCCAATCAGATTCCAACTTCTAATACTATTTGGATTAACTCATACCTATCCAGGTTTTTAGGGAATTCCATTTATTAGTGACCTCTAGTGGCACCAAAATACATATCAGGCAAATTATATAAATACAAATCATAATCCCTATTCAGACCATAAGGGTGTAATGTATTCAAACGCTTAATCCACCAAACCTCTTTTTGTCTCAGTTTTAATTCCCTATTGCCCCCTCTCCTATGTATGGGAATGTGATCTATCACTTGAAATCGGAGCTGACTAACTGCATGTCCCATCTGTGTAAAGTGTGCAGACACTGGTAAGGACATATCCATTGATTTAATAGATGTTTTATGTTGACTGAATCTGTCCCTGGTGGCCTGGGTGGTCTCACCAATGTAGCATAATCCACATGGGCACTTAAGGAGGTAAATTACATAATTAGTTTGACATGTATACAGACCATTGATAGTGTGTTGTTTTCTTTTGTCATTTTGTGCTAAGAATTTTCCTTTTATAATGGAATTACATTGGGGACAATGTAAGCATGGGTAACAGCCTTTATTAGTCAGATAATTGATATTTGATGGTTTGATAGTACCCACATCTGCACAAAATTATCCCTAAGGTTTTTTACCCGTCTATATGATGGCATTGGGGGCAATTTAAAAGATTCCACTTCTGGATTGTATTTTGCTAGCAAATGCCAGTGTTTTCTCACTATTCTAAAAATATCCTTGCTTCTATCACTATATTCCGTAGCAAACACTAATCTATTTTGATCGTTCTTGTTCTTCACCTTCTTTCTGTTTAGATCCTTAATGCTATTTGCAATGATCTCTTTAGGATAGCCTCTTTGTTTAAATGTATTACCCATGGATCTTAGCCTATCTGGTAGTTTCTCTTGATCCCTGACTATCCTTTTAGTACGTAGCAACTGACTCCTAGGTATAGAATTGAACACTGTCTTTGTCTTTTCCACCAGGAGGACCCATCGTGGCCTGCACAGAATCTGTGTTCTCTAACGTATCCATTTTTTTGGATAAAATCCTCTTCCCTATGGTTAAACAACAAAGATCTTTCATTAAAGATACAAATTAAGTTCTGGTAAAATTAGCAGAGGTTGAAATATAAGAAACATGGTTGATTTTTTACCTAGATGTAGTGAATCTATATACCTCCATTCCTCATGAGGCTGGCTTGACAACTGTAAAAAGTTTTCTGAATGAGGGTAAAGTATACAATCCATTACAGATGGACTTCATTGATGATATGCTAAGACTTGTATTGTACTGCAATTATTTCCTTTTCCAAGATACATATTATATGCAAAAACGAGGTACAGCTATGGGCTCCAATGTAGCCCCCTCATATGCCAATTTATTTATGAGTGGCTTTGAAAACAAATTTGTTTATAACAATCAGTCATTCATCAGCTGTTGTAAGCTCTGGCTAAGATACATAGATGATATTTTTGGCATATGGGGGGGCACATTGGAGTCCTTATTAAAGTTTGTGGAAGATATGAACGCTTCTATGGTGGGCATTAGATTTACACTGACATATTCTATACAGAAGGTCAGTTTTTTTGGATACTATGGTATATAAGCAAGGCACTAAATTGAACACTGATCTCTATACTAAGCCTACAGACAAGAACACTTTGCTTAGATATGAAAGTTTTCATCCAGAAACAGTGTTATTCTATACCTAGGAGTCAGTTGCTATGTACTAAAAGGATAGTCAGGGATCAAGAGAAACTACCAGATAGGCTAAGATCCATGGGCAATAAATTTGAACAAAGAGGCTATCCTAAAGAGATCATTGCAAATAGCATTAAGGATCTAAACAGAAAGAAGGTGAAGAACAAGAATGATCAAAATAGATTAGTGTTTGCTACGGAACATAGTGATAGAAGCAAGGATATTTTTAGAATAGTGAGAAAACACTGGCATTTGCTAGCAAAATACAATCCAGAAGTGGAATCTTTTAAATTGACCCCAATGCCATCATATAGACGGGTAAAAAAACCTTAGGGATAATTTGGTTAAAGCAGATGTGGGTACTATCAAACCATCAAATATCCCTAAAAACCTGGATAGGTATGAGTTAATCCAATTAGTATTATAAGTTGGAATCTGATTGGCCCAGATACCCTTTTTAAAGTGTGTGTTTAGCCATTTTTAACTATGCATGATTAAGGACCATGTAGGTCCGAAACGTCGCTGCTTTTAAGGTTGTTATATCCCAATAAAGAAAGAATTTCTCACCTTTTAAAGCCTTTGTGTTGTGGTGCTGTCACACTTTATGCATGGACTGTACAATTTGGAGTTTTGCTGATACTCCACAGTGACAAGCACACAGTTTGTGAAAATACCTATGGGTACAGTGCTGGACTCTATTTATTTATTTTATATATATATATATATATATATATATATATATATACTCACACTCACACACACTCACACACACTCACTCACTCTCTTTATATGCAACGGAAGTACAGTGGCACCACAGCGGCTAGCTTTCTTGTGATTCCAGTAATTTAGAGACTATCCTATTGCAGTCTAAATGTATATTTATGGAGAGAAAGTGGTGCTGTGCAGTGTTCAACAATACATGCTAAATGAGGGAAAGTTTAGGCACCCCTGACAATTTCCATGATTTTCATTTATAAATAATTGGGAGTTTGGATCAGCAATTTCATTTTGATCTATCAAATCACTGAAGGACACAGTAATATTTCAGTAGTGAAATTAGGTTTATTGGATTAACAGAAAATGTGCAATATGAATCAAAACAAAATTAGACAGGAGCATACATTTGGGCACCCCAACAGAAATATTGCATCAATATTTAGTAGAGCCCCCTTTAGCAGAAATAACCTCTAGATGCTTCCTATAGCCTGTAATGAGTGTCTGGATTCTGGATGAAGGTATTTTGAACCATTCCTCCCTGTAAACAAGGAATTACACCTTAGGAGACGTGAGACCTTCTGGATCCACCAATTAAACACGATGGCTCCAAAGGGTCTTAGACTTGGCAGCATTCCTTGAATAATGATAGGGTAGGCACACTATAGATCCCTGGATTACAGTTTTATGAACATTAATAATTTTTCCAGTAAACTGATCCATCCAGTTATTCTATCAGGGACCCAGTTCTCTAACTGTTGATATAATCTTCCTCTTGCTATATTTTTACCCCTCTGCTTTTGACTAATTTTCCACAATATTTTATAAATTTTACATATAGGTTTATACACAATACCATATCTTCTAGGTGTATTTATAACTGCATTGATTAATTCACATAAGTATTATATATACATATGTTTTTTCCTTTTCTTGCAATTAGATTAATACTATATGGGTCCTCCTCCCATCCAAAACTTTGTGAAGATATAGATCTTTTGATCTAAATAGCACCTGATATGTGTCTTTTATGTTTTCAATGTCTTTTGCTGACTGTATTTATCTATTTGATGTATAACACTATGGATACATTATGTTCATTGTGCATTTATAAAAGGTTTCACTTAATAATTTTTTATATTTGCACACACCTAAATTAGCACTCTTTCAACACATATGAGAGGTAATTTTATTCTATACCATAATATGTTTATTTGTATTACATACACATTGCCGTTTATTTATTCGGGTTGCCACAGCAAATGTCTGTAGATTTGTAATTGGTATAGCGTGCTGACACCTAACACGTCATTACATAACGTACCCACATAGTACAGCCTGCAACATTGTTATATTGGGCTGCTAGGACAATTACCATACTGACGTCTGCACTCAAAATAACATCCCGCATATGCGCAGTATGTGCTAGACGATTGTTTTCTTTGGTTGCTATAACAACCGTTTTACATTATGTATCTAACACTGTCTATTATTGCAGGACACGAGCGCAAATATATAATGGATTGCGCAAAATCGTAAATGAATCAACTTTTCTTTCTGGTTTATTTACTGTTTGTATATTATACTTATATTTTTATGTTAGATATTAGTGCAATACATGAACTCTTAAACACAGACCCCAACCAATTAGCAATAAGGGGCATTTTTAGGGGCGTGCCGCTGGCCAGCTTTATAAGTCCTTACCGGATGTTCATTTTTATGCAACCCTCTGATGAAGGATATTAACCCTTTGACACACGTAAGGGACTCTATTGGGACTTTTGGTTTTTATGCTGATTGCGTCAGTGTTACATACACGTGAACTTTCTTGAGATATCTCAGATTTTAACTTGTTGGGACTTCACTGACATCTGACTGGTATTCCAATTATCTGGAAACACCTTTGCGGATCCCACTGTGTGTATATATGTGTTTTATGGGTCTGTTTCATACCTCATATGTTTGAGGTTTTTAAATGTAAGTTGTCATTTGGCATGTTTTACATATTTTCTCTTTAATAAAAACTGTATTACGCTATGTACCCTCTTTGTGTTTTCCACTTCGCATAACGGCTGGACCCACAGACAATTCACTCCAGACCACGTCTCTGACCCCACACCATACTCCAAGGGGAGAAGAGTTGATTCATCCTCATCGCCAAAATAGATATGAGATATCACCAGAGTTTTATCACTGATAGATGCGGCAAATTACCTCATGTGATTGAGGTATTTTCTAGTAAATGTGCACCTACCGGCAACCTGTGTGTTTCATTGACTTATTTATTTTACTTATTTATTATTTGTTCACTTTTTTCACGTATTTATTTATATGCTGCAATAACTTTTACTCATATGCAGAGTATATCTATTGCTAACAACTGAATTCTCTGGGTTCCTTATCAGCGCTATCTTGCCTTTTCCCTCTCATACCTGGTGTCTCCCCTCCTCGTACCTCCCAGTGAGGTTATGTAGTTTGGAATACACATTCTGAGATTATAGCAGCAGATTTAAGGCTCCACTGAAGTGTGTTTTTGTAGTGCAGGCATCTGTGCAGCTTGCCTTCTCCCCTTTCTGGGTGGGTTTGGCATTCTAACCTTTTGTTCATATATATTTGTGTTTATATGTGTATATACACATATTAACACATAAAAAAAGTATATATATATATTTTAAAAACACAGTCCCCTATTGACATCATGTAAAGGCACTTTAAGTGCCGTTTTTTTTTTCTTTTCTAACACCCCACATCTTCTCACTTTAACTCCTTATAACTGCTTTTTGTGCAGTTTTAAAAAATAAAAATGCTAATCTTTATTTAAATGCGTATGTGCTGTCCTCTATATTTTGGGGTCAATTGGTGCATTTTTTTTTTCTTTTTAACCAGAGGTCTGACTGCTGGTTAATTGCGCAATGGCAGGTTATTTATCATGCGACCCTAAATGGGTAAATTTACGGGCGCACGTTAAGATAGAGCTCCACTCGGTGCTGGGTTCCGGGGGAGGAGACTGGTTGCAGGACATGCTGCGAGCAAGCTCTCTCTGAAACTCCCATGTTAGCCATTGGCGGCAACTCTGCGCCGAAACCCTAGTCCTGGGTGGCTACTTATCTAAAGACACCTTGATACCAGTCCCACAGCCGTGCAACTACAGCGCACTATTTTTTTTTTTTCCCCCGGCCCCTGTAGCCTTATCGAGCTCCTTTATGGTAAGAGCAGAGAAGTGAAAGACGGTTTCTCTCCCCCCCACCGGTGCTGCGTGAGGAGGTAGATGGGACGCTGGCCAGTGACACTGATCGCATAGGGCTGTGTGGATTACTAGCACGGAGAGGGAAGAGCTGTAATTTTTCGGCCTTACCTGGACCCAAACACGGCCTTTTATACTGCCCTAGCTCCCTTGATTTTTTTCTGATTCCCCTGGCAGGAGTAAAGAAGCGCGTGCCCGGTTGTTCTACCTCTCCCCTCCCACTGGTGCTGCGTGAGGGAGCAGAGGGGACATTGCTCAGTGACGCTGAAATCCCCGGGCAGGGCTGATCAAGGGTTCGGAGCAGGAATAGCTATCTACCTATAACCTTCCACACACTGATGCTGCTTGTGGAAGTTTGGCTTACATCCTAAGCGAGACATGGCTGGCTATCCTGTGGCTGAGAAGAGGAAAAGGAGAAAGAACTAAACAAACAAATACCATAACAGGGCAAAACGGCATGTGGAAGGAGAAACCTGACGCAACTATTGCACAGAGCTGCATGGTATAAGGTATTCTTACCACAAAGGAGCAAGTGTCCAGATCCTGGGGGAAAAAGTTGGTGTAGGACTTGTATATTATTAAACATATTTTCCTCTCTAAAGAAAATGAGTCAAAAGGCCCCTTTGAGGCATCACTCCTATACCTTAGGGGTGTGAGGAGTAGGAAAAGATTACAGGCTATCCTAAGGAGAGACACTGCTAAGAAGAGATGTACATATTAATTTTCTCATATAGTCTGGAGGAAGATAACTGGAAAAAGGAGAGAACTGTATGCTTCTCATTAATTGCACGTGCCATTAACTCTCTTACACGCTGATGCTTTCCTTGCCTACTTTCCTTTTTTTTTTTTTTTTTTTTTTTGATTGTGGACAATCTCTACCTTTTTTTGTGCAAAAAGCATGAAAAACTAGAAAGACATTGCTTTTCCTTACTAACACTGGCTAATTAACCTCTGGCTACTTCATATGCAAAGCAGTGTTTAAAGTATAAATTATGAAGGCTCCAGGGGAATTAATATATAGAGTACTAATTGTTACACTGTATCTTAAACAGCTTTGTTTTTTTTCATCAGGGAAATAAGAAATAGTGTGCTTGGTTTACTGTTGGTAACAAATTATTATCCTTTTTTTTAAATGTATATATATATGTTAAGACAAGTGTAAGCAAAATTCCAGAAACCAAAGTTTTGATGCTGGTTGCATACACAGCTGCATAGCATAAAGTACCGAATCTGTAAAAGTATAACTGGTTAGATCTGTATCATAGTGTGGGAAAAAGGCAGATACCACTCATTTCTGTGCATGTTGCTATCTGCTTTACTTTCTTTCTTGATAATGCTTATTCTCTCCTTTTCTATGTAAAAGGAAGAAGGAAAAGAAGAGAGGGAAAGAAAGTGGGGAAAAACAAACAATTTTTTTTTCTCTTGGTAAATTAATCTGCTAACGCTATAGATGTAGAGTTGAGGGAATGGTCATGATTCTACATGCTGCTGAAGGATTGTTTACCTTGTTATCAGGGCCCTAATTAAGTCACCCTCACTTTCCTATATAAGCAAACAGTAAGTGAGATACATTGTAAATTACTAATGGTCAAAGGGCTTTAGACTCTTAAATTTTAGCTTAAGTACAAAAATATTTAAGGGGAGAAAGGTTAGCGGTTTGACATATAAAATACGTAATTTTGTATCAAAATTGTTCTACTTCTACTAAAACGGTAGCGAGTGACGATCCCATTTATCTTCTGAGATTATTCTTTGTCTCAACCATGACTGTCCTCCCTCACTGAATTCACCTTTTTTTTTTTTTATCTTTCCCCTTCACCTCCCATCACTTCACTCCCTCACCTCCTCCCTTTTATCCCCCTCCCAATCACTAAGGAATTGGTTCCAAATCCTCTTTTTATTCTCTTCCTCACGTTCACCATATCACACCATCACAAGTACAGGTATTAATAAATATTTTTCTTTTCACTTTCACTTCCAATTGCACTTTCAGTCATGATGGTTAGACAAGGGGACAAAAAGTAAAAACTATAAAATTACTATTGAGGCTCTCGTCGAGGTACAGGCAATCACGAGTCTCTTTAAACATTCCAAATTACTGTCTATATTACACTGATTGTGCAGCGAACTGCATGGATAAATATTTGGATTCATCCAAAATGGCCTCAAAAGGTAAAGCGAGCGACAGAAGGGCCAAACAGAATTCTGAAATGCAGATCGCTGCCCAACCGGTCTCCCCAGGTATGAATGCAAACATGAGTGAGACACACATTATAGTCCAACAAATCTCCTCACTTTTTCTACCAAAAATAGAAAGTCTTCAGAAAGGTGTAGATAGTATCTCTGAGGAACTTAAACAATTTTCAGTGAGAATGCTTGAAGTAGAGGAGAGAGTCTCTGAACTGGAGGATGTATCTATCACCAATTCTAAAAAGCTGGAAGACTTGAATCTTCAAAATATTATATTACATCAGCGCCTAGAGGATCTTGAAAATAGGTCCAGACGCAATAATCTGCATCTGGTAGGTGAACCAGAGGCCGTGAAGAATAATGAGCTTATTGCCTTTGTGGAAACTACTCTCCCTACTTTATTGGGTTTGGAGCCTTCCCTTTTTACTTGTTTCAAGACTACTCAGTAGAACTAACGAAGCGCCTTTGAGAATTTTCTCCAATATGTACTGCTCTTAATAAAGAGGGACATAAGGTGTATTTGCTCTACCCAGCAAAATTGAAACTACTTACAACAACAGGCCCCAGATTTTTTGACTCACCTGGAGAGGTGACAGAATATCTTAAATCTACTGCAATATCTCATAGACACTCACCTAACCATGTTGCACAGACAGAATCGGGTCGATAGGGTTTATCATTTAGAAATGTATATGATTTAATTGAGCCTCCTTAGAGTGGGGTATATATAAGAATTTTTGTGAAGGTTGAAATATTTATGATGAAACCTGTTAGTTTAATTTTGGGTTTGTTACCATGAATGACTGTCTGGAACCTAAGTGTGGAATTTAAAAAATGTGTTTTGAAATATCTCTGTAAAGAGTATGGATCTTACTCAGAACTCATTAGAATGCTGTGGGTTTCCTCATGTATCTATTGGACGATTAGTCCTTACATACTATTAGCGGTTATAAATGGAATCTTTTACTTCACGGCCACTCTCAGCTTTCTAAGTTTATATATAAATATATATATTTTTTTCTTCCTCCTCCCACCCTCTCCCCCCTCCTGGATCAGTTCCTCTGCTTTATTATTAAATTATTAAAGAGGTATCACATTTAAATTCTGCTCGTGGAATGTTGACGGAATTAACTCCCCGATTAAAAGAAAAGCAATTCTGACACATATGCACACACTTAATGCAGATGTAGCCATGCTACAGGAAACGCATCTTAATGATATAGAGCATGATAAATTGAGGAGCAATTGGGTGAGCGAGCTCCAATATGTATCTTATACCAATGCCAGTAGAGGTTTAGTGATTCTTTTCGGGAAGAGGAAATCAGTTGAAATTCTACAGACTCTAAGGGACCCAAAGGGTATATATCTAATCGTGCAAGCTAAGATAGAGACACATATATATACTTTGTGTAATATATATGCTCCAAATAAAAAAGATAAACGTTTTTGGCATAACTTTATTCAAAGAATGATGCAATTTTTGGGCTCACATATGATCATCGGGGGTGATTTTAATCTAGCCCCTAATCCATTGTGTGATAGGATGACTGGTCCTGGGGGCTCCCAAAAATTTGGCAGCAGATCTACGGGTAAATTCGAAAAATCAGTCTTTTCTCTGATCTGTTAGTCAGTGACATTTGGAGACTAAGACATCCTACTGATAATGATTTTACGTGTGTATCAAAGGCGTAGGCTTCATGCTCACGTATAGACTTGTTTTTAGTATCTGATGCCCTGATTCCTAATGTATACTCAGATAAGATTCATAGTGTTCTTTTATCAGATCACACGCCGGTTGAACTGGTTCTTGCTTATGATGGCCCAATCTCAAAAAGAAACACACTAAGATTTCCCGCATATTTATATAGATCAGACTCTTTTCATAAATTTCTTTTGCATGCATGGACGGATTTTATCACCAATAATAAAGAACATAGTTCTTTGCCAGAGCTGCTCTGGGAGATGGCTAAAGCGGATTTAACGGGTAATATAGTTTCGTATGTAGCACATGTCCGTCGGAATGCACAAAAAATATTCATTTCTTTGAGTAAAGAAGTAACAGACGCATATAAGACGTTTTGTGAAACTAAAACTGCATTTCACTTTAATCTTTATACGACAGCTAAGATGTCCTTAGATACCTTTGTTGAACACCAAGCAGCCCAGGGACTTCTCAAGAGAAACTCTATATATTTACGCTATGGAAACAAGTCAAGTAAACTTATGGCCTCTTTAGCAAATAAAAAAATCTATAAAAAAAAATATTGCTTCTATCTCTTATGAAGGTAAAACTTTCACAAAAACACAGGATATTCTTACCTGTTTCGAAGATTACTATAAGCAATTATATACTAGACAATCGGACATTAATTCTGCCAGCACTGCATCCTTTTGGGAAAATATCAAATTACCTCAAATATCACAAGAACAATTATGTAATTTGAATTCTCCCATCACTATAGAAGAATTAAATAATACAATATCGTCTGATATCGTTACTCAACTCAGATTACAAAGTGTATATGAAAATTCTAGCCTCAAGGTTGCAACCACTCTTACCAGACATTTCACACGTGGATCAGACGGGCTTCGTTACAGGTAGATCATCGGTGGTGAATCTGCGTAGAGTTCTACATATAATTAATCATTACTGGTCCAGTAGAAATGATTCAAATAGCCAGCTAAAAGAGGCCTTCCTGCTATCCTTGGATGCAGAGAAGGCCTTCGATTGTGTGTAATGGCAACATCATTTTTTTTTTTTTTTTTTTTTTTTTGAATTTTCAAAGCTTTATTGAAGTTGCATCAACAATACATATCAAAAGGTTATCAAAAAGAGGGGGGGGATCCAATCTGACCCCATTACATCGTGATTCTTAAAAATTTAAAGTGACAACAGACTGTAATAAACAACATCAAATTCAGCATATAACAGATAACGCTGAAGGTAAAAATTACATAGTGCATAGGGGCTCTAAGGTCCCTAAATACTCTAGCAGAACAAAAACAGAAAAAAAAAAAGAAAAAAAGAAGAGGTATAGAAATGGAGCGGGGGTGGGTGGGTTGGAGGGGGTTTCCGGAGGGGGAATGTCCGGTCGAAAGAGTCATTATGGGAGAGGTGCACCAGTCCTGTGTCAGAGCTATCTTTCTAAAAAGTTGAGTTATCCGGTAGACAACACATTAGGCTTCCAGACTGTATCGAAAGAGTCTTTCCAATCTGCCCAAGTCAGCTCGAAAAGGTCAGAATTACCCAGTTTATAAAATATATCTTTCTCCATGGTGTAAAGATAGGCCATATAGGAGCAAACCCTAGCCCAATTGGGGGGGGGGGGATTCTTTCTTCCAATCACAGGCTATTAAATGTTTTATGTACATGAAGAGATATATACATATATAGGCATGGTGCTTAGGGAGGGTATGCACACCAATATGAAGTAGTGCAACTGTTGGCGCGCTACAAAGAGAAATACCCAGTCTGGAAAGCACCCGGAAACATCTGCTCCATAAGGGGCGGAGTTTGGGGCATTCCCACCAGATATGCAAGGAGTCACCCCTCTGGCCACAGCCTCTCCAGCAGTGAGGAGACGCGGTAGGGAACATTTTCGCCAGTGTAGTAGGGACATAGTACCAGTGAGCCAGCAATTTGTAATAGGTCTCAAATAAGGTCGTACAATGAATGGCTTTCTGAGTACGTTCCAAGGTGCGTCCCCAAATGTCACCCGTGTATGTCTTACCAAGCAGGGATTCCCACTTCATAAGGTGGGCCGCCTTTCCCGATTGTAGGGTGAGGCCTAGCAGGTTATAGTGACGTGAGAGAGGTCTACTAAGCCTATTCCCCTGAATCCAAGTGGATTCCCATGGGGTTAGGGGGCGGGCCAGCGTCGGTTTGAAGCCCCAGCTGGTAAGGAAGCTTTTAATTCTATGGTATTCGAATTTCAGGTATTGCGGTATGACCCGTTCTGTGCCAATCTGAGAAATGGGTCTAAAACCATCCTTCGGCGAAGGGAGCCAGAGGTCTGAGACCATGTTGATCCCCAGCTGAGCCCATTTTATCGGATGGGTGTCCTGCAAGCCCATCAATAAAGGAATGGCAACATCTTTTGAACACTATGAGACTTTTCAACATACAGGGTTCTTTCTTACAGGCAGTGTCTAATATTTATTTGGCACTGAGAGCATGAATAATGGTTAATGTTTTTTTTTTCTCAGGTGACATCCCTCTACAAAGAGGAACCAGACAAGGGTGCCCACTCTCGCCCCTCCTTTTTGATCTGGCACTGGAGCCACTGGCTCATAAACTACGCCAAGCGTATGCAGGAATTAATATTAATGACTCTTATCATCATCATCTGGCACTCTATGCAGATGACATGTTGCTTTTTGTAAATGATCCTGCAAATTCTATTCCCAAAATTCTTAATATTATAGAAAATTGTGGTACTTTTTCAGGTTATAAAAAAAATATATAAAAATCTGAAATATTATGGTTAAGAAAATGGCCGCATAGTAGAACAATATATCCTTTTAATGTGGTCACTTCGTCTCTAACCTACTTAGGTATCCTCCTTCATCAGGATCCTAACTATCTTTATCAGCTTAATATCAATAGACAATGCATACAGGTCTCCCAGCAGCTTGATAGCTGGTCTCTGTTGCCGCTATCTTTATCAGGTCGCATTAACTTATTTTTTATATACTCTATCTTACCCTTTCTAATGCATAGAGAAGATCTTTTATTACTTAATCAAGCTATTAAACGCTTTCTTTGGAAAAACAAAAAACCACGTATAGCGGTGGGAAAACTCTGTCTCTCATACTCTGATGGCGGGTTGGGACTACCAGATTTCAGATTCTATAACTGGGCGATTCTTCTAAGACTAGTACTTGATTGGCAGTTGGATACTACACACTTTTACCATAAACAGCTAGAACAAGCGGTTTTGGGGGATATTAATATAATCCTCCCTGTCGTACACGGATAGGGGTAAACTACCACCGTCCATAAAAAATAATATCTTATACAAAGACCCACTGCGAGCTTGGAAGCTAGCCTTTAAACATTTTAATATTTCTCAACTGGATCCTAAATATATACCCTTGATAGGAAATAACTTAACTTTCCCACAGGCACAGAATCTCTGCCCTTTCGTGTATGGGAGACCAAGGGGTTAAGTGTGGTTGGATGCCTCCTGGACAAGTCCTCTTACACAGTGAAATCCTTCCAGGAACTAAGTAAACAATTTAATATACCACGTACTCAGTTCTGTGCTTATCTACAGACAAGACACTATATTAATAGTCTCAAAGATAAAAACAAGAACTTTTGCAACTCTTCACCCTTTGTGGTTATACATGCTGCATTTAAAAGGGGACAGTATTCAATTACATGACTTTATCAAATTTTACTACGTAAAACAGTATTGGAACTACAAGAGTCTCTCTTAGACAAGTGGAAGCTGAGGATTGGAAATATAAATATTCCAGTTCTTAAAACTAGTTTAGAAAAGACCAAAAAAAGCTACCTTATCCGCGCAGCTGAGAGAATCTCAGGTTCGTATGTTACATCAAGACTATCTCACTCCTAAACGTATTTCATGTTGGAACACATTGATTGATAATCAGTCTGTCAAATGCTCAATACCTGCCCCAGATTTCTATCACTATTTTTATGATTGTCCGTGTATCAGGAACTTTTGGGGCAGGGTACAACATTGGCTATTAATAACCTTTAATCTTAAACTCACTATTGGTCTGGAGATGATTTGTTTCTTAAACTGGGACACTAGTCTCAATAGGCTATGCCCTATTTTACCTTTGATTTTCTTATTAGCTAGAAACTGTGTTCTGTTCTTGTGGATAGAGAGGAAATGCCCTATGGTAAAACATCTTACTCATAAGTTGTGGTCATATTTACTCATTGAGCAATATGATGCTCAATTGGATACAACACAACGTTTGTCGATGTTTCTCAAAAAATGGGAATGTTATATAAAAACGTTAGATGTACCAAAACAAAAACAGATACTATGCCCCTTCTTACAAACAGAACACATGTTAAACACTCATCTGAGAGGTGAGTGGTCCTCAGTGTATAAAGATTAATAAATAACATGGCAGCTCATACACAGACTGGTTGGGCGGGGGGAGGGGTTGAAGAGAGGAGTCCTATGTGTGTGTTTTTTTTTTTTTTTTCTCCTGTTTCGGGAATTACAGAGACATGGTTAGATATGACACTTTACTGTAATAAACATAGGTGGGTACTATATATTTATTAAATACTTAGGGGAGCTGTTGGGGGGGAAGGGGAAATGGGAAGAAAAAGGGAAAACAAAAAAAACTGTTTATTATTCTGAATGTATTGATACCCACTAGACTGGGATATTATGTATTGTCAAGTTTTGCTCAATAAAAAGAAATAAAAAAAAAAAAAGATAGAGCTCCACTCATATTCTGTCTTTTTAATTGGACATATTTTAGCCAAGAAGTGAATGAGCCCCCTGCT